>NC_136964.1:6416289-6449203 GCF_032717465.1 Coenobita brevimanus
CACACACACACACACACACACACACACACACATACACAAATACACACGTACATAAATCGAAAACGACTGACTCAAAATAGCTACGCATTCAACGTGACAGATAAGAAAACAGGGAACGGAGGGAAAGAATTAGCCGTCTCATGGTCGCGGTAACTCGAGTATTATCTCTGAAATAATACTAACCGATTCTATTCAGTTGGATGGGAGTCACAGGAGACAATGTAACTACTGGTGGATGAACTTACGTAGGTTAACAATCTCGCTGAATGCCAATGAAGATTTAATCACTTCTTAAATCAACAATCTCTTAAAACTTGCTATTCCCCAAACCATCCTTTACATCTATATAATAACTTCTTGTTTGTGGAGGGAAGGGGGCGGGAATGCAGGAATATATTAGATTGTGTGAAACTGTCTATCTATCTATTGCCAGACGCCATAATCCCATAAGGGGTGGCCATTTGACTCTGAGTTACGGTATTTGTTTTACGGGGAGGGGCACTAACCCTCCACCAACATCACTTGCTGACACGTAGGGAGCACGTATGGTTTGGTTATATGGTTACCACTCAGCGCTGTAAATGGTTTCTTGGCTTACAGGAAACCATTTGGCTTGTCACTCAATGTAAAGCCACCTGTAAAGGAAAGAAAAGCAATAAGAAGTGACAGGAAAGGTGGGAGAAATAGGAAGAGAGGAGGGCAGGCACAGAAAAGGAATGATAAAGGCTAAGGAAGAAGTAGGCAGCATTACATCAAGTGAGTGGATGATTGTCGCCACCAAATATCAATTATAGTTAAGGTAATTTAGGTTAAAGGGGCCGAGAGTCCACTTTTATTTAATATCGAATAATCTAAGCACGAAATATAACTTGCAAATCAGCATCAGCATCGAAACTGTATGTGTGTGTATATGTCTGTCACCTAATCCCAGAGTTTATCCCTGATGACCGCGACATAACACCTGCAAGTCTTTCTATCAATATTCATCACCACTCACTCTCCCCTCTTAATCCCACTTCCTTCCTGTAAGCCTACATTTTAGCGACACTGCAAAATCATAATCGGTGGCCAAAAGAAAGACGAATGAAGAAATATATCATTCATCTATCCATCATCGACTTATTTTCTATTTAGTCAGGAGCGCAGGGGCCCGGGGCTATGCAGCATTTAAGGCGAGGGTGACCAGCCTCTCTCGTCCCTGAATGGCATTATGTGAGCAATAAACTCAACTGTCTTTCGGATGTAAATATTTGCTGGCCCCATCTGGCGAGGAGCCTTAAACCACTATACCACTAGGCACCATCTGGTTATATGGTTAACACCCAGCGCTGTAAATGGTTTCCTGAGTTACCGTAAACCACTTGGCTTGTCATTTAGTGTCGAATCATTTGAAGGCATCACAACATCGACTGACTGGATGGTGGGCGCCTCTATTATTACAGCCACAGATGGAAGTATGTATTGAGATAAGACAACAAATACGGGCATATATTGACCCTCTTCAGTTCTCAATAAGCAACGTTTCCATATGTCAATGTAATTCTTCCATCTTAATATATGAAGACACAAGAAAATACAGACTAAAAAGGTAATGAAACTCTACCACCCGGAACAAAAAACAAGACCGAGAGTTTCCGGATCATCAGCCACGTAAACTTGGCTGTTCTCGTTTACAAGGTGTGATAGTTTCTGCCTCTCCTTGCTCCCCCACCCACCTGCCTATTTTCATGCTTGTCTGCCTGTGTCATCTCTGTCTGTCGCCATTCCTTCTGCGTGCCTGCCACCCTCCCTACCTGCCTGCCGCCCTGCCTACCTAACTTCCCCCTTCCTGTTTCCTGAACATGTCAGTCTGCCTACTTGCCTCCCTCCCTAACTCAGTCCTTCCTATCCTCCCTGCCTGCCTACCACCCCCATCACGTAACTCCCTCCATTCTGTCCTCTTTAACTCCCTACCGGTCTTCCAAACTCCCGTCTTCCTAGTTACATTCTTATTCTCCCTACCCGTCCCCCACATACACTGTACCTTCCTCTTTCCCTTCCTACTAGCCTGCCTGTTTGCCTTCCTTCCCTCTCTGCTCTTTTTCTACCTCCCTCTTTTACGTCTGATAACTCCCTCTTTCTTTCCCCTGCCTGCCTGCCTCCTTCCCTATCTACCTGCCACCCATCCCTCCTTTCCCCTCCTCCCTCTCCCCCCATTCTTCTTTGCACCACTCTATCTCGCACACTTTTCTTCTCTTTCTCTTCTCTCCCTCCTTGTATGCCTGCCACCCTCCCTGTCACCCACCCCACATAACTTCTTCCTCCTCCTCTTCCTCTGTGTCTATCTCCCTCCCAGCCTACCTCCCTCCTTCCCTGCCTTCATGCCTTCATATATTTCTCTTCGCCTCGCTCACCGATGGGGGAAAGCTGGTCGTTGTGTCATTTTTTTCCTCGCCCCTATCTCATCCGCCTCTCTCTCTCTCTCTCTCTCTCTCTCTCTCTCAAAACACCCATTTCTCCCACTCTTCTCCCTGTATTTACTCCTTCTCCTCTCTAACACCTCTCTCTCACTCCTCTATCTTTCCTCCCCTTCCGTGACATACTGTGCTCTCGCCCTCTCTCCTCTCAGGCTTCCCAGCATCAGTTTCGCTCTCTCTCTCTCTCTCTCTCTCTCTCTCTCTCTCTCTCTCTCCCCTGATCCACATAATCCTCTTCTTTCTCTTCCACATTCCTTGCATCACGTTGTCTATCTTATAATATCTCATTTTCATCTCCATCTCATTTTGTCTTAATCTCCTCTTCTTTCTCTCATTTTTCCCTCTTCTTTCTCCTTTCTCCTCCGGCCCCCGTTTTCATCATCCTGTCTCTCTCTCTCTCTCTCTCTCTCTCTCTCTCTCTCTCTCTCTGCCAGTCTGCCTAATACCTTGCTTGATTCCTTCCCTCAAGCCACCATGGCCGTTCTTCTTCCTGGTTCCTCATCTCTATCGCCTTCCCCATATTTCATCACTTCCCTCCTCCTCACCTCCATTCTTGCCTCTCGCTCCTCCCCCCCTCTGTGTGTGTGTGTGTGTGTGTGTGTGTGTGTGTGTGTGTGTGTGATGTACTGAGCTGCCATCCTCTCTCAAATATCCCACTATCACAGTTTCAGTCCTCGTATGTCTGTCTGTCTGCTGTCTGTCTGTCTGTCTGTCTCTCTGTCTGTCTGTCTCTCTGTCTGTCTGTCTGTCTGTCTCTCTCTCTCTCTTATTTCTCTTCCTCCTTTAACCAGCCCCATATTTCCGCATTCCCTCTTCCACCCATATATTTTACTTCCCCCCCCCCCCTCTCTCTCTCTCTCTCTCTCTCTCTCTCTCTCTCTCTCTCTCTCTCTCTCTCTCTCCATCAGTATATGCCACTAATCTTGGCTTCATCTTTTTCCTCACATCTCAATTCGTTCATCCCTTTCCCTCGTTCACCTAATCTCTTCTCTCCCTCCCTTTTTTATTCTCGCTCCCTTTACTCTCGCTCCCTTTATTCCCTGCCATCCCTACCTTCCACCTCTCGCCCCACTTCTCGCGTTCGTCTCCTCGCTTCATTTATTTCAATTGCCTTTCTTTCACTTTGGAGTTGGTCTGTATTCTTTCTCGCAAGGCTAGCGATACTACTCCCAGATATAATTTCCTTTAACTATATAATTTTGTGGGAGGACGACTCTCATCCACTCACATGATGTAGTGCTGCCTACTTCTTCCTTAGCCTTTATCATTCTTTTTCTGTGCCTGTCCTCCTCTCTTCCTGTTTCTCCCATCTTTCCTGTCACTTCTTATTGCTTTTCTTTCCTTTACAGGTGGCTTTACATTGGGTGACAAGTCAAATGGTTTCCTGTAAGCCAAGAAACCATTTACAACGCTGGGTGGTAACCATATAACCAAACCATACGTGCTCCCTATGTGTCAACAAGTGGGTTGGTGGAGGGTTAGTGTCCCTCCCCGTAAAACAAGTAACTCAAAGTCAATTGGTCACCCCATACCGGATTATGACGTCTGGCAATAGATTGATAGATAGATAGATAGACGACTTCCTTCCCTATTAAAAGGAATTACCTGTAGATTTACCTGTCTAGGTTTAACTGGCCTATGTAACCTAGCTGTGTATATCTCGGTATCCTATCTATCTTTCTCTATCTGTCTATCCATCCATCTGTCCAGCTATCCATTCATCAATCCATCTAACCATTCATCCATCCATCCATCTATCCAACCATCCATCCATCTATCTATCCATCCATCCATCTATCCATCCATCCATCCGTCTATCCGTTCATCCATCTATCCATCCATCCATCCGTCTATCCGTTCATCCATCTGTCTATCCGTCCATCCATCCGTCTATCTGACCATTCATCCGTCTATCCGACCAACCATCCATCCATCCATCTATCTGTTCATCCATCCATCCATCCATCCACCCACCATCAAATCCTTTAATTGTTCTTATTCTATCACGAGAATAGAAACTCAAATTTTAAAGGCCATTCAGTGCAGATATTTAAGGCATGGATGACCAGTGGCTAATCCCTGAGCGGCAATATATGGTCATTTAACCCCAACCTTCCCTCAGACTTCATATCAATAAAGAATGAAGATCGAACTCAAGCGCCTTAACCCACTAATCCACTGGGTGTTTATTTGCTGATTATATAGTTTGCACTCGAAGTAGTAAATGATTTCCGGGATTACGGGACACCATTTGGCTTGTCATTCGGGGTAGGGTCATCAGAAGGTGGCACTACACTTTATGAGTGGATGGTGGACGTCCCTACCTATCACTGACTAACGCTTCATTATTTCTTTCTTTCTTTTCTTTTACCATTTCCTTTAATTTTTCCAGCCATTCATCCATTTCCCCGACTCTCTTCCCGTACTCTATATTCCTTTCAAATAACATTCTATTTTACCCTTTTATTCTGGATTTTCTTTCCATAAAATCTTTTGCAAGCTTTAGTCTGCTATTTAAGTCTTCAATTTTTCCCTTCCTTCTCATGTTATTCTCTCTCTCTCTCTCTCTCTCTCTCTCTCTCTCTCTCTCTCTCTCTCTCTCTCTCTCTCTTTCCTTGTTTTTCTCTCATCTTGTTTTTCTGATCTTAATTCACTTCAATTCGGTCTCGTCTTCTAGGGGTGCCTGAACCAAGCTATGCCTATCAATCACTTGTTTTCCTCCCTCCCTCCATCTCTCTCTCTCTCTCTCTCTCTCTCTCTCTCATCCTTCCTTTATCACCGTTTCCTCGCCATTTCTCAGGCTTCATCGTCTTCTTCGTCGTCACGTCTGTTATCAACTTTCCTTCTGTGTCTCTTATGATACTTTTATCGAATTGTCTTTTGTGATTCCTTGCCTCCTCCAGTGTCTCTCTCTCCTTCCGTCCGTCTGTCTTTCTGTCTGTCTATCCGTTAATCTGTTTATTTCTGTGTGTGTGTGTGTGTGTGTGTGTGTGTGTGTGTGTGTGTGTGTGTGTGTGTGTGTGTGTGTGTGTGTGTGTGTGTGTGTGTGTGTGTGTGTGTGTGTGTGTGTGTGTGTGTGTGTGTGTGTGTGTGTGTCCTGTCTGTTTCTTTCATCTTCCTCTCAGTCTGTCTGTCTATATGTGTTTCTGTTATCCTACTATCACTTTTCTTATCCCCGGCTGTCGTGAATTAATTACTCTATAATAATTTCCATCTCCTCACTGCCATTATCTTTAATTGGGAATATAAATTACATCACAGCAGATCAGTCACCTTCATCGCACTCTATCTGATCATTAGGTAAATTTTTTCAACTTGTATTTCTCCCATCTTTCCTGTCACTTCTTATTGCTTTTCTTTCCTTTACAGGTGGCTTTACATTGAATGAGAAGCCAAATGGTTTCCTGTATAATATATAACGCAGAGAGGAAGCTATCTAAATATGTTTGCAGATGATGCAAAAATTCAAAAGGAAATTACTAACATAGATTCTTGCAAAGAGCTGCAAGAGGAATTGAACAAGCTTCATGAATGGAGCAATAAATGGCAAATGGAATTTAATGTGGATAAGTGTCATGTAATAAAATTTGGTAAAAGTGAGAAAAGACCAGATTGGTATTATAAGTTAGGAAGATCAACCCTACACATATCAGAAAAGAAGGACCTAGGAGTAATTATCAGTAACAGACTATCTCCTGATGATCACATCAGTGAGAAGGTACGAAACATGTATACATTGCTTGCTAATATGAGAATAGCATTCACATATATAAATGAAGATATGCTGAGGAAGATATTCATCAGACCAACTCTGGAGTATGCATCACAGTAGTCTGGAATCCTCATCTCAAAAAACACAGTTAAGATTGAAAAAGTACAACGGACCACTACAAGATGGGTACCAAGCTTAAGGGATTTAAGTTACTGAGAAAGACTGGAAAGACTGAATTTACCAACGCTGCAGGAGAGGAGGAGGAGATACGATTATGCTATATAAATGCATATCAGGGGAACAGAAAATAGACATAAATGAATACATATCATATGTGTGTGAAGCATCAGTAAGAGGACATTGCAACAGACAGCATAAACAGAGAGGTGATAAAGATGTAAGGAAATTCAGTTTCCCTAAATGATCAGTGGAATGCACAACCGAATGAGGTAGTGTGTGCTAAAACTATTTATAATTTCAAGGATATGTATGATGAAAATGGTTTAATACACGGGACAGTACAAGCATGACTCATTCCTGTAAAGATACAAAGCTAAGGCAATCCTCACGCCTAAGAGATTAGATAACTCGTCCCCAGATGATTAATTATAACTATGTTTATCCAACCTAACTCATTCATACCTTAGAAATTCGAATTTTTACTGCTTTCCGTCTAACCTAATTTAATTTATGGGCGGAAACTACCCGAGAAAGCTTTGAGACGAATGATAAGAGAAGCCGGAATGACCATTTGCCGTTTGTAAACAAAGGGCGAGAGGCTCCAATCATGTTACCCCTACAGACATCAGAGGACAAAATGGCATATTTGTGGCGGCCTCTGGCAACTCCCGTGCATGCGCCGTATGGGGGCTGACAGGGGTACAGATTATTAAAACGCAACACCTGGGCGAGGCGACATGACGCAGGGGACTGAGAAATTGTTTTGGACATTAAGTTGATTGGAAGGGAGAGCTGGGGAGGACCTTAGGGAGCTCTTTATAAAGCTCTTGAAGTGATAGTCTTAACCCCTTCTCAACAAGGACCTACATTTTGTTTAAGCTGTACCGAGATGATTATGTTCAGTACACGACAGGCCTCTTGTTGTGAAGGGGAAATACGTAAAATCTACCCATTCTACCTAAAAGTTTTTACTGAGAAGAAAGCCTCTGAGTAGCAGAATATACATTAAAAAAAAGATTATAAGGAAAGAGTAATAGGGGTTGAGGGACGGATGAGACGAAAGAACACAAGTCTAAGTATCTATTGCCAGATGTCTTAATCCCGTAAGGGGTGGCCACAAACAAATCGTCTCCATGTCGCCCTGTCCCCCGCCATTTCATTGCCCTGTTCCCAGCTCACACCCCCCTCTCTCTCATATACCTCTCCACTACAACCTTCCATCTCATCCCTGGCCTCGCCCTCCCTCTTCCCCCCTCCTCCACCTCACTCACATACGCTCTCCTCGTCAGTCTCTCGCTCTCCATCCTCTCCTCATGGCCTCGTGGAGAACACAGGTAAACTTATATAAAAAAATAATTTGTTTTCGGACTTTCGATTCTTTTAACCATAATGTAAAACAGGCGTGAGAATAAGGGAGGTGGTGTGTCATGAGGAGAGGCGTCGTTAGTAATAGGAAGAGCATCACCTGGAGGAACTTTCATAGCCTCCCCTCACATGAAGCGGCATCCGGAAAAAATTAAGATGAGAAAGATGCAGTTAGAGATGTAAATACTCAACCCTGACGTTCCCAAACACAAACTGTCATCATCATCATCATCATCATCATCATCACCATCATCATCACCACAACCACCACCACCATCATCACCATCACTATCATCATCATCATCATCATTATCACTACTATCATCACCATCATCCCTACTATCATTACCATCACCACCACCACCTCCACCACCATCATCATCATCATCATTATCACTACTTCCACCACCACCCTCATCATCATCATCATTATCACTACTACCACCACCACCATCATCATCATCATCACTACTACTGTCATCAGCACCATCACCACAACCACCACCATCATCATCATCACTATCACCACCACCATCATCACCTTCATCACCATTATTATCCTCTTTCACGTCAAAAGGTTAGGCGAGGTACAATCCAGAAATAGGCAGAGACAAAGTAGCAAATGGGAGAAATCAACACAATGTCCCTTGAAGTGGGCCACACATTCATCCACATATCATTCAAGCCCCTGGAATCCTGACTCCAAACTGCAGGCCTTATCATCTGCACAAACAAGTACTTATTATTATCATTATTATTATTATTATTATTTCTATTATTATTATTATTTAATTTTCACTTTATATGCATCAAAGAGAAGTTAAGTTAAAAGAAACAGAATAAAAACAAGTAATTATTATTATTATTATTATTATTATTATTATTATTATTATTATTATTATTGTTATTATTATTATTATTAGTAGTAGTAGTAGTATTATCATTCTTATTCTTATTCTTATTCTTATTCTTATTGTTTTTATTATATATTATTATTATTATTATTATTTATTATTATTATTATTATTATTTCACATTAAATGCGTCAAAGAGAAGTTAACTTAAGACAGAATAAAAGTTTGCGTATTCTTAGCCTTCTCGAGACTCGCATTAACAAAACCATCTCGCTTACGAAAATTCTTAAGATCCTGGGGATGAAATGAGCTGCTTGAGAAATTACATGCTTCTTCACCTTAATAATATAGGCAAAAGGGAGTAGGAAGGCTTGGCAGTGTGGTGGAGAAAGTTTATGCAGTGTGGTGGAGAAGGCTGAAGCTCTGTGGTGGAGAAGGCTGAAGCTCTGTGGTGGAGAAAGCATATGTAGTGTGGTGGAGAGAGCTTATGTAGTGGTGGGGAAAGCTTATGCAGTGTGGTAGAGAAAGCTTTAGCGTGGTGGTGAAAGCTTAAGTAGTGTGGTGGAGAGAGCTATATAGTGTGATGGAGAAAGCTTAAGTAGCGTGGTGGAGAAAGCTTAAGTAGTGTGGTGGAGAAAGCTTAAGTAGTGTGGTGGAGAAAGCTTATGCAGTGTGGTGGAGAAAGCTATGTAGTGTGGTGGAGAAAGCTTAAGTAATGTGGTGGAGAAAGCTTAAGTAGTGGTGGGGAAAGCTTATGTAGTGTGGTGGAGAGAGCTAATGCAGTGTGGTGGAGAGAGCTTTAGTGTGGTGGAGAAAGCTTTAGTGTGGTGGAGAGAGTTTTAGTGTGGTGGTGAAAGCTTAAGTAGTGTGGTGGAGAGAGCTTATGTAGTGGTGGAGAAAGCTTATGTAGTGTGGTGGAGAGCTATATAGTGTGATGGAAAAAGCTTATGCAGTGATGGAGAAAACTTATGCAGATGGAGAAAGCTTATGCAGTGTGGTGGAGAGAGCTTAAGTAATGTGGTGGAAAAAGCTTAAGTGGTGTGCTGGAGAAAAAGCTTATGCAGTGATGGAGAAAGCTTATGCAGTGATGGAGAAAGTTTATGCAGTGTACTGGAGAAAGCTTATGCAGTGTGGTGGAGAGCGATTTAGTGTGGTGGAGAGAGTTTTAGTGCGATAGAGAAAGCTTAAGTAGTGCGGTGGAGAAAGCTTATGCAATGGTGGAGAAACTTATACAGTGTGGTGGAGAAAAAGCTTAGGCAGTGGTGGAGAAAGCTTAAGCACTGTGGTGGAGAAAGCTTAAGTGGTGTGGTGGAGAAAGCTTATGCAGTGGTGGAAAAAGCTTAAGTAGTGTGGTGGAGAAAGCTTATGCAGTGGTGGAAAAAGCTTAAGTAGTGTGGTGGAGAAAGCTTATGCAGTGGTGGAGAAAGCTTAAGTAGTGCGGTGGAGAAAGCTTATATAGTGTGGTGGAGAAAGCGTATGTAGCGTGGCGGAGAAAGCTTATGCAGAGTGGTGGAGAAAGCTTATGCAGAGTGGTGGAGAAAGCTTATGCAGAGTGATGGAGAAAGCTTATGCAGAGTGGTAGAGAAAGCTTATGCAGAGTGGTGGAGAAAGCTTATGCAGAGTGGTGGAGAAAGCTTATGCAGAGTGGTGGAGAAAGCTTATGCAGTGATGGAGAAGGCTTGTACAGTGGTGGAGAAATCTTAAGCAACGAGGAGAATGGGATAAAACCAAGCAATAAAGGAGGCGTGTCTTGTTTGAAGCAAGATAAACAAGGGAAATAAACAAAAAACAAGCAATGAAAATAACAGAATCAGAAGAAAAAGATAATTACTTGTCTCTTATAATAAAAAAAATAATAATCTTCAGTATAATGACTTAATAGACAAATTTTTTTTTCTGTTTAACATAGCTCCAATTAGAGTTCAAAGGATAATTTTTTACACCAAACCCTTCCGCTTCACTATAATCCCCTCTATAATACAAGCTAATAGTGTGAGCGAGGTGGAGGATGGGAGAGGGAGGGGGAGGCCAAGGATGAGATGGAGGGATGGCGTGGAGATGTATATGAGAGAGGAGGGTGTGAGATGGGGGCAGGGAAATGGCGGGGGACAGGGAGACATGGAGGCGATTTTTGTGGCCACCCCTTAAGGGATTGAGGCGTCTGGCAATAGACAGATAGACGAGATGCAACTTTAATGTGTTGCAGTATCGTGAAACATAATACAGTGTCGATTAAGGCAAGTGTGACTGATAAAGCATTCGATCCTATGGTGTTTATATTTTCCAGGCAGGCTTATAATATTTCAAACGTAATTTTTCCACAGTTCACCAGTTTATGCTTTTTCTCCCGTGGCAGTGTTTTTTACAGACCAGTTAAAATGTTTTCGTTCACTATTTCTCGTGTCAGTTTTTATTTTCCGTGTGTGTGTGTGTGTGTGTGTGTGTGTGTGTGTGTGTGTGTGTGTTTTCAGATGGGCGGTGAATATTGACGGAGAAGTTTCGTGTTCCACCCAACTTGGCGGGAACGAGCTCTGGGTGGCACTGTAGGTTGTTTAACACCGACCTGCGTCGGACACAAGTATTCCGTGACGAAAAGTGTGGAGGAGGCGCGAAGGAGGGAGAGAGGGGCTCGTCTGAAAGGAGAGGAGGAGGAGGAATGGAGACTGATGAGGAAGGGCAGTGGAGAGACTGGGAGGGGGACAGGGAGAAAGTGACAGACACCGGTGAGAAATACAGAGACGAACAAAGAGAAAGAGACTGACAGCCAGGGAAAGACAGAACGTATGTATATATGTATTGGTATATATACATGTGCAGATACGTATGCATGTGTTAGTGTATATAAAGATACCTGTATATACGAGTAGTGTATATATGATAAATAGACCGACTGATGAACACACTGTACACTCTCAGTAAAATGGGGTAACGCCGGAAAACACTAGACCACAACCTCATTCACGCATCTTCAGTCTCTCTAAGCAGTCGTCTCCAGTGGTATACAGAAGGCAATTGTACCCATCAACGAGCAGGCCCCTTGATTTACGGTTTACCCCAGTCGCTTCCCTTCATTGCCTGTGATGCATGTGTAACAGTAACCTACATTTCCCCCATAAACCACATTAAACCTATCTGTCTATCTATAGCCCGACGCCCTAATCCCGCAAAGGGTGGCCGCAGACAAAACGCCTCCAAGTCGCTCTGTCACCCACCATTTGACTACCCTCCCCTCAACTCACTCCCCCCTCCCTCGTATACCTCTCAACTCCATCCCTCCACCTCATCCTCGGTCTCCCCCTCCCTCTCTCTCTCTCTCTCCACTTCAAGCCCCTACTTTTTAAAAATATCTTGCACACTGTTCGTCACCTCTCCATGACCTCCCCCTTCCTCAACCTTCCTGCACAAGGTTGATGATGGATTTATAGTCAGGTGAAGGGCTAAAATCAGCACGGGTTGGATTACACCCATAACCACACCCATACCCACACCCACACCCTCACCAGCATCCACACCCACACCCACACCCACACCCCCACCCATACACTCATCCACACCCACACCCACACCCATACCCACACCCACACCCGCATCCACACTCACACCCACACCCGCATCCACACCCGCTCTCACACCCACACCGATACCCACACCCACACCCGCATCCACACCCGCATCCACACCCGCACCCACACCCATACCCATACCCACACCCGCATCCACACCCGCACCCACACCCATACCCATACCCACACCCGCATCCATACCCAAATCCATACCCACACCCACACCCACCTCCACACCCGCAAACACATTTCTCCAACGCCGCTAGTCTAGAAAATTACTCGGGTTCTCTGTATTTGTCGCCTCGGTGACTAAAGGGGTGGAAGTGGAGGTGTGTGTGTGTGTGTGTGTGTGTGTGTGTGTGTGTGTGTGTGTGTGTGTGTGGTGACTAAAGGGGTGGAAGTGGAGGTGTGTATGTGTGTGTGTGTGTGTGTGTGTGTGTGTGTGTGTGTGTGGTGACTAAAGGGGTGGAAGTGGAGGCTAGCAACTCTCTTGTAAGAAAATTTTTTGTCAAAAAGTATTGTTTATGTGTGTGTGTGTGTGAGAGAGAGAGAGAGAGAGAGAGAGAGAGAGAGAGAGAGAGAAAGTATTGTTTATGTGTGTGTGTGTGTGTGTGTGTGTGTGTGTGTGTGTGTGTGTGTGTGAGAGAGAGAGAGAGAGAGAGAGAGAGAGAGAGAGAGAAATAATTAAAGAAAAGAGGGGAAAGCAATAAGGTGAGGGACAAGGGGTAAGGAAACTAGAAAAAGAAAGTGCGAGGGGAGAGGAGTTAGGGACGCCTGAGATGAGAAGAGGAGGAAGGAAGATTGAAAAGCAGGAGCAGGCGTGATGCTGAGGTGAGAGAGAGAGAGAGAGTGTGTGTGTGTGGGTGTGTGTCGCGGTCAACCCTGTGGAATTATGCTAGGGAAAGAGAAAAGGGAGGAGAAGGGGGTGAAAAAGGCGAAGGGAGGAGGGAAATGAAACAGTAAAAGCGTGGAAATGACAGGAGGGGGAGAATGTCTAAAGAGTATGAAGAGGAAATGAATAAGTGAAATGGCATGAAAGGACATGACGGCCAGGAATGCTGAAAAAAATGGCGAAAAAGAAAATGAATTAATGAAATGAGGAAATGACAAAAGAGAATGGGTGAAAGGGGAGGCGAGGAGATGACGGAGTGAAAGAGCATTTACGGTGAGAGCAAGGACGAAGGTGAGATGAGGAAATGAAGGAGTGAAAGCAGGAAATGACAAGAGGAAGAGAATGACTGAAAATGAGAGGCGAGGAAGTGATAATGAAAGTCCTTGGAAGAGTGAAAGGAGTATCAGGAGAAAGAAAAATATGAAAATAAGAGGGGAAGTGAGAGTGAAAAAACCATGAGAGTGAGAGACAGAGAGAGAGAGAGAGAGAGAGAGAGAGAGAGAGAGTGTGTAGCCAGCAAAAAACAGAAAAAGAAAAGTGTCACCATGGAAGGACTGGGCAAAGAGAATGACTGGATAGAGAGGGATGGGGACCGAGAAGGGACAATACTGGAGCACAGGAGAGTGATAGTGTGAGCAATGATGCGTGGACGGAGAAGTGGAGGGAAGTGGAGAGAAGTGGAGGAAAACAAAGGGAGGGAGGACAATGCTGGAGGAGGAGGGAGGGGAAATGTCTGAGAGAAGAGGAGGAGGGGTTTGAGAACTGAAGAAAAAGATGAGAGAGAGAGAGAGAGAGAGAGAGAGAGAGAGAGAGAGAGAGGAGGAAATAATTGACCGCTTCCACAATCCTTGCTCTCTATCAACTCCATAAATCCCTTGACATGCTTCTGGATTTTATTTGCTGCCTCCTGACGATTATCAAAGTTAGGAGTGATTTTTTGTACTGAGGAGATTCGTGAGGGCTCTCTAACCCCTCCAGTTCGACGTGTCTCCTCTGCTGAATAAAATCGTCTGAAGGTAGCAACAATCACACACACACACACACACACACACACACACACACACACACACACACACACACAAACACACACACACACACGCCAAAAGCAAAACAAGAAAGTAATCATCTGGGAATATTGCTCAGAGGGTCAGAGTGAAGAGAATAATACACACACACACACACACACACACACACACACACACACACACACACACACACACACACACACACACACACACAAAGACGAGGGGGAACTGAAAGGATTAAGATGCTAACCTATGTAATCTTCCGTTATTCTGTTCCCGTTTCTACAATCCTCTTAGGTGGTGGTGATGACACACGCACGGGTAAGTTGTTGGTGGGTAACTCTGGTCTGTCTGGCCGAGCAAACCCATTAACCGCAGGGCAGCAACCTTCCCTACAGGTCCAGCTCGTGCAGTTAAACGATGTTCCTTTACGGCAGATCCGGGGAAAAATGTAGAGGTTTGTTTCCCGGATAGCAAGATTATTATCAAAACGTTACCATCGGATTCTCGGTACATTTCGTACCTACCCAGTGAGGCTGGCTGTGTGTGTGTGTGTGTGTGTGTGTGTGTGTGTGTGTGTGTGTGTGTGTGTGTGTGTGTGTGTGTGTTTTCGTTTACAAGCTCTGTACACTAAGCCACATACGAGGCTTGGTGGCACCCTCCTTAGCGGTTTTGTCTTATACTTGACACTCACTCGTATGCTATTAATGTCGTTATAATTTCTATATACTCTGCATCAATAACATAAGAGGATGCTGAAGGGTAATGTGCACAAGAAATCGCTACGAAAAATGCGCTAATGAGTTTGCAATGCCACCAGTAAGACAACCTTTCAATAAATCAACTGTGCAAGCGACCCAGTAGACTGTACTCTCATTGACACAGGCTTTGCAGATCACCCTTAGCATTTCGTTATGCAAAATACACCTAAATATTCTCAGCCCTGCATTTTTTCATTTTTATATCCATACAAGAGAGAGAGAGAGAGAGAGAGAGAGAGAGAATGATTAACCCGTTCAGTCACCTGGGTTGCTTCTGAGATTAATAAAATCGCCTATATGTTTGTTGTAATAAAAGGTTGTTGTGATGAACAGGGGTAAATGGCAAAAAATTCCTTCTTCACTACGAGATATGTCAGGAAGGCTAAATACAATCATCTGTGGAAGAGAAGATGAAAATATAAAGGGCATACTGTGCTGAAGATAACTAAGGCGTACTACACAAAATAAATCAATGAGGTAGATTCTTTACGATATCTCTTAAGTAAATATGATTAAGGTTAAACAGAAGAATAAAGTGATAGAGAAAACACACACACACACACACACACACACACACACACACACACACACACACACACACACAACAAGAAAGTAATCATGTGGGAATATTGGTCAGAGGGTCAGAGTGAAGAGAAGGTCACTGCTGACCACACTACAAGACCGGAGGGACGGGAGACGCCAGGAACAGCATTTTCGAGAGATTAGGAGGCTTCTTAACACCTTTTCCTAAGTGATTTATTCTCTATACGATGCATTAAGTTTTCCCCTACCCCTGGGGGTAGGGTTTTTTTTTCAAGAATACTCCCCCAGTATCCCTGCTTGTCGTAAAAGGCGACTAAAAGGGTTGGCGGAGGGTTAGAGCCCCTCCCCGGAAAACAACTAACTAAAAAAACAAACAATAAGCCTCGGACAAGGACTGACCAAACGTTGACGACCAAGGACCGGACAAAGGACATGGTAATTGGAACTTGGAATGTAAGGGGAGCGAATGATGAGGTGAGAGAGAGAAAGAGATTGTCCAGGTGCTTGAGGGTGCGAAAGTGGATGTATGTGTAATAACTGAAACAAAATGGAGAGGAGAAAGTGTGAGAGAATGGGAGTATGGATGGGGTATATGTGCAGGAGTAGGTGAGAATGAGAGGGCAAAGGAAGGAGTATGTATAGTTGTGAGTAAAAGATGGAAGAGGAGCATAAGACAGTATGGATCAGTTGGGTCAAGGATTGTGTGGGTAAAGTTGAAAGCTGGAATACAAATGTGGGCGATTGTGTGTGTGTATGCGCCAACACAAGATCGTGCTAGAAGAGTGAGAGAAGAGTTCTGGACAAATGTAGAAGTGTGCATGGAAAAGTTTGGAAGGAATGAGAGAGTGTTTTTGATTGGTGATATGAACGGTAAAGTTGGGAATGTGAAGGTGGATGGATTAGTTGGTGAATGGGGTGTGCCTGCTGAGATAGATGAGAATGGGAGTGCGTTAGTGGACATTTGTGCTGGGAGGGGGTTGGTGATAGCCAATACCCTCTTCAGGCATAAAATGATCCACAGGTATACATGGCGAGTGATGAGAAGGGTGGGTGGTGAACTGAATGAAAGGAAGGCAATGATTGATTATGTGTGTGTGGATGAAAGGATGCGAATATGTGTAAAGGATGCAAGAGTGTATAGAGGTTAGGGGAGTGGACTTTCTGACCACCACTTGGTGGTGGCCAGAATTTAGGATGCAAGTAAGATGGAGGAATAGAAGAAGGGAAAGACGAGAGGAAGGAGTAGTTGCAAGGGGAGTGGAAAGGTTACAAGAGGATGAGAAAAAGGCAGAGTATAAGAGAGAAGTGGAGGAACGATTGGGCAAATATGAATTGGAGCAGATGGGAGACGTGGAAGGTGTGTGTAAGATATTTACAGAAGAAATATGTGCAGCATGTGATGTGGTGTGTGGAAGGAAGAGAAGACGGAGGGGGGTGCAAGGAACACCGTGGTGGACTGAAGAGGTGAAACAGGCTGTGGCACAAAAAAAGAAAGCATACAATGAATGGATGAGAAATAGAGGCGTGGAAGAAGTTGAGAGGCGGAAGAGAGAGTTATATGTGGAAAGAGAGAGGTGAAAAGATTAGTAAGAGAGAGTAAGAAGAGAGTGGATGAGGAATTTGGAAGGAATTTGAGTGTAAAGTGGAGGGACTGTAAAAAAATGTTCTGGAGAGAAGTGAAAAGAGTAAGACAGGGTGGAAGTGAAGTTAGCAGGGGAGTGAAAGATAAAAATAGTAGATTACTAGTGGAGAAGGGAGAAAAAGTGAGCAGATGGAGAGAACACTTTAAGGAATTGTTGAACGTACAGGATGGAAGTAATGCGAGTATAAGTGGCTGGGGAATGGCTGAGAGAAGGAGGGAGGTGAGAAGACAGGAAGAAATCAGTAGGATAGAAGTTGTGGAAGCAATGAAGAAAGTTAAATCAGGGAAAGCCCCAGGAATTGATGGAGTGTGTGGTGAAATGCTGAAGCATGGGGGAGAGATAGTAGTAGAATGGATGTGGAAGATGTGCAGATTGGCCTGGGAGGAAGGTAGAGTCCCGAAGGATTGGAAGTCAGGTATAATTATTCCCTTGTACAAAGGAAAAGGGGAAAAAGAAGTGTGTGGTAATCATAGGGGCATTTGTCTTCTTAGTATAATAGGAAAAGTGTATGGCAGGATACTTATAGACAGAGTTAGAGAAAGAACAGAGAAATTAGTTGGAGAAGAACAGGGAGGCTTTAGGAAGGGAAGAGGTTGTGTAGATCAGATATTCATTCTTAGATCTTTAGTGGAAAAGTTTCTAGAGAAGGGAAAGAAGTTGTATGCGGCTTTCATGGATTTGGAGAAAGCATATGACAGGGTGGATAGACAAGGATTGTGGAAAGTGTTAATAATATATGGAGTAGATGGGAAGTTGTTGAATGCTGTGAGGATTATGTACGATGGTGCGAAGGCTTGCAGTGCGTGTGGATGGTGAACTAGGTGAATTTTTCTCTTTGAAAGTTGGTTTGAAACAGGGATGTGTCATGTCTCCATGTTTGTTCAATCTGTACATGGATGGGGTAATAAAAGAGGTACAAGGTAGGGTAGTGGATGTTGGAGTGGCCCTGGTGAGAGAGGATAGTGTTTGGAAACTCCCTGTACTGTTGTTTGCAGATGATACTGTGTTGTTGAATGAAGACGAAGGGGAGCTGCAAGGCTTGGTGGATGAGTTTGAGAGTGTGTGTAAGAAACGGAATCTAAAGGTGAATGTAGGGAAGAGTAAAGTGATGGTCTTTGAGAGAGGTGAAGTTAGTGAATGTACAGCGAGGTTGGATGGTGAGGAATTGGAAAATGTGAGTACGTTTAAGTACTTGGGTAGTGTGATGAGTAAGGATGGAGGTTTGGAGGGTGAAATGCTTGAAAGTGTACAGCAGGGAAGAAAGGTTGCTGGTTCTTTGAAAGCAGTGATAAGAAACAGGGAAGTGAGCGTGGAAGTGAAAAAGTTAGTACATGACAGTATTGTGATACCAACTCTAACGTACGGAAGTGAAGCTTGGACGTTGTTGGAAGGACACAAGTCAAGAGTGAGAGCAGTGGAAATGAGTTATTTAAAAGGAGCCTGTGGAGTCACGTGGAGAGACAGGCTGACGAATGAGGATAAAAAGGAGCGTTGTGGTGTTGATGTGATAGGAAGCGTTATGAGGAACACACTGAGGTGGTTTGGCCATGTGGAGAGGATGGAGGGTGAAAGACTGACGAAGAGAGTGTATGTGAGTGAGGTGGAGGGGGGAAGAGGGAGAGGGAGGCCGAGGATGAGATGGAGGGATGGAGTGGGGAGGTATATGAGAGAGGGGGTGTGTGAGTTGGGAGCAGGGGAGTGAAATGGCTGGGGACAGGGCGACTTGGAGGCGATTTGTTTGTGGCCACCCCAAACGGGATTGAGGCGTCTGGCAATAGATAGATAGATAGATAGTTATTTGAGGGAATAAATTGCCTGGTGATTGATAGATGCGATAGATGTTATTTGTATTATTTAACCCCTTCAGCCCGAGCACGTGCTTCTTACCGTATTCTTTCTCTTCCCAGACGTCTGTATTCATCCTCGGAGGGACAAAGCTCCCTAACACCTCTTCCTAAGCGATTTATTTTCCTTATTTCTCCGTATTATCCTCTTCCGTGTCATTAATTTATTCCAATACTACCATTTTCACCATAAATAATAAATAAATTGATATGGACAAGCCGTTTCCTAAAATAAATCGCTAAGGGAAAGGTCTTAGGGAGCTTCCTTGACCGAAAAGAATAGCGGTCCTGGCCTTATAAACCTCTTCCGCTACTTAAGGGCCCCTATTCTCGTCAGTTGAGGAAGCTCCCTAACACCTTTCCCTAAGCGATTTATTTTGTTTATTACATCTTACTGTACTCTTCCGCATTACATAAATCCTTCCATTATCGCCATACTCTGCATAAATATCGTGCAATAGGATGCTAACCAACCATATCCAAAAATAAATTGCCTAGGGAAAGGTGTTAGGGGCTTCCTTGATCGACGAAAATACAAGCCAAGATTTGTTCAAAGTTAAAAATAATAATAGACGGAATAGTGTAATAGACAGAATAGTGCAATAGACAGTGTAATAGACAGAATAGTGTAATAGACAGAATAGTGTAATAGACAGAATAGTGTAATAGACAGAATAGTGTAATAGACAGAATAGTGTAATAGACGGAGTAGTGTAATAGACAGAATAGTGTAATAGAATAGAGTGTAATAGACAGAGTGTAATAGACAAAATAGAGTGTAATAGACAAAATAGAGTGTAATAGACGGAGTGTAATAGACAGAATAGTATAATAGACAGAATAGTATAATAGACAGAATAGTGTAATAGACAGAATAGTGTAATAGACAGAATAGACTGTAAGAGACAAACACAGAGTGTAACAGGCAGACTAGAGTGTAACAGACAGAACAGAGTGTAACAGACAGAACAGAGTGTAACAGACAGACTAGAGTGTAACAGACAGAACAGAGTGTAACAGACAGAACAGAGTGTAACAGACAGAACAGAGTGTAACAGACAGAACAGAGTGTAACAGACAGAACAGAGTGTAACAGACAGACTAGAGTGTAACAGACAGAACAGAGTGTAACAGACAGAACAGAGTGTAACAGACAGAACAGAGTGTAACAGACAGAACAGAGTGTAACAGACAGACTAGAGTGTAACAGACAGAACAGAGTGTAACAGACAGAACAGAGTGTAACAGACAGAACAGAGTGTAACAGACAGACTAGAGTGTGATAGACAGACTAGAGTGTAACAGACAGAACAGAGTGTAACAGACAGAACAGAGTGTAACAGACAGAACAGAGTGTAACAGACAGAACAGAGTGTAACAGACAGACTAGAGTGTGATAGACAGACTAGAGTGTGATAGACAGACTAGAGTGTGATAGACAGACTAGAGTGTGATAGACAGACTAGAGTGTAACAGACAGAAGGGAGTGTAATAGACAGACTAGAGTGTAATAGACAGAAGGGAGTGTAATAGACAGAAGGGAGTGTGATAGACAGAAGGGAGTGTGATAGACAGAAGGGAGTGTAATAGACAGAAGGGAGTGTAATAAACAGAACAGAATGTAATAGACAGAATAGTGTAATATGCGTCATGGGACTGAAGGGGTTAACACTGACATACTTTGTGATGTGATATAAAAGGGAAAGTTCCATCCATCCATCATCTAAACCTGTGTTGCCCCATGAGGAGCATAAGAGCCCGGGGCTAGGCAAGTTGGTCCTGACATTTAAGGTGAGAGTGGCCAGCCTCACTTACCCCTGAGTGGCATTTATTGAGCAATAACCCCCAACCATCCCTTGGATATGAACCGACACAGACTCAGTCCTGTTGGAGTGCCTCAATTACCCACTAAACCAGCAGGCGCCATAGTTTGGTTATATGGTTACCACCCAGCGTAGTAAATGGCTTCCTGGAGTAGAGGAAACCATTTGGCTTGTCACTCAGTGTTGTCACCCGTAGACAGAAGGATTAAAATCCTTTATAAAAGTAGAAATAGGTAGTAAGAAAAATATGTTTGGGAATAAGGTGATAAGAAAGATATGTTTGGGGATAAGCTGGTAAGAAGGCTATGTTTGGGGATAAGACGGAAAGATACGTGTGGGAATAAGGTGGTTAGAAGGGTATGTTTGGGGATAAGGCGGTAAGAAGGATATGTTTGGGAATAAGGTGGCAAGAAGGATATGTTTTGGAATAAGGCGGTAATAAAGCTGTGTTTGGGAACTTCCTTGGCCAAGAAGTAAGACGGGGCTAAAATATCATTTAGAAAGTCACAGCACAAGAAGAGAGAGAGAGAGAGAGAGAGAGAATCAACAAACATTTTCCGTACACAGGACAACACCACGACATTGATACGAATTCCGCCGATAAAGTGACGATCGTGGGTTCAATTCTCATGTTTGTACTGATTTACTTTTAACGGGACGAGAGGCGGGAGCGAAGAAATTACTGGCTGAATAAACCCTGCCAAATACCGGACAAGGAAATGAACAATATTATTTCAGTTTCAGTCCTTTAATCCAATTCCTTATTTCTTTTCATGTCTTTCCTTCCTCTATATTTTTTTTTCAACACGGGGGAAATGTTTTTAATTACACGTGGTTAAAAGAAACTACTGGCTGATTAAACCCTGCCAAATACAGGACAAGGAACTGAACCGTATTATTTCAGTTTCAATCCTTTAATCTGATTCCTTATTTTTCTTTATGTCTTTGCTTCCTCTATTTTTTTTTTTCAACATGGGGGAAACGTTTTTAATTACAGTTGGTTAAAGAAACAGCTTCCAACATCCACTTGGCTACCAAATAGCTTTCGTACTATAAATGAAATTGCCTGAAAGATTAAATCATTATAGTGAAGGGATGAAAATGACCTTTACTCTTCTTTAAAATGGAAGGTAAAGAAAATGGACTTAGATGGCGTTTACCCCAACCTCATCTCAGTAAGGTTTAAATATGAGAGAGAGAGAGAGAGAGAGAGAGAGAGAGAGAGAGAGAGAGAGAGAGAGAATGGATACCCATGGGAGGAGCAAGCGTCTTCATGTTAGGCAGAAAAAGGGTGAAGACGGGGAGCCAAGGAGACAGAGAGGGGGGTGAGGGGAGGGGGAGAAGGGAGGGAGAGGTAGGAAGGGGGGGGATGTTGGAGGGACGGAGGGAAAGGGAGTCTTGGAGGGATGGGAGAAGAGGGAAGGATAGAGGGAGAGAAAGGGATGGGAGGAGAGAGATGGATGAGAAGAGAGGAAGAGATCTTGGGGGAATGGGGGGAAAGAGAGGGGTTTTGGAGGGATGAGAGGAGTGGGAGGGGTTTTGGAGGGGTGGGAGGAGAGGGCAGGGGTCTTGCAGGGATGGGAGACAAATGGACTCATGGAGGGGTAGGAAGAAGAAGATGGTCGTGGGAAGGTTTGGAGGAAGGGGGAGTCTTTGAAGGGCGAGAGGGTGACTGTAGTGGTGGAGGGGGATGAAGGGAGCTTTGGAGGGGAGGGAGGAGAGGAGCGGTGACATTGGAGGGTGTAGGAGAGGAGAATCTTGGAGGGGTGGAAAGGCACAAAATTTTGGAGGGATGAGCAGAAGGGCAGGGAAAGGAGGGGAAGCCTGGAGAAAGGGGAGGAATGGAAGGAAAGGGGAAAGGTATGGGGGGTGAGGGGAAGGCCGTGGAGGGAGCGTGGGAGGGGAGTAAAGGATAAAAGATCTTGAGAGAGGTGAGGGGAGGAAGGAGGAGGGCGGGGGAGGTGAGGGGAGGAAGGGGGAGGGCGGGGGAGGTGAGGGGAGGAAGGGGGAGGGCAGGTGAGGCGGAAATGAGGTGTGTTGAGGTGCGGTTCGCTTATCTTCTCCCTCCATAACCTTCTTCCTCGTTTTTTCCTGATTTACCATAACCTTCTTGTACCCTACGCAACACACACACACACACACACACACACACACACACACACACACACAGAATCTCTCTCTCTCTTTCTCTCTCTCTCTCTCTCAATTTCTTGTCAGCCTGTCTTCCTTCTCCTCATAGCCGTTTACGCTTATCTCTAGTCAAATAATCGGTTTCTCTCTCTCTCTCTCTCTCTCTCTCCACAAGGCTGTCTGGTATTCTTTATTTCATTCCACATCCAATTTTTTCAAAAATATTCATTTCTCGGTTCTGCCGTTTTCTTTTAATTTTATGTTTTTATCACTATTAATTCTATGCTTTTTCTAGTCTAGGTTTTCATGTCCGAATTTACCTTTTTTTTATTTATATTCCTATTACTTTGTTTTCACTTATCTTTCATCTTTCTCTTTTTAATTCTCTTTCCTTTTTCTCCACTCCATACATTTTGTCTACATTCCTATTGCTTTGCTTTCACGTTAACTTTTATCTTTTTCTTTGAAGTTCCCTTTCCCTTTTCCCCACTCCTTTCTCTCAACATCCAACATACAGCATCTTAACCACATCCTCTTCCTCGTAGCCTTACACATCCTCACACATTTTCTATTTCCATCTTCACTTTCCCTTTCCACCTCAACTTTTTCCCTTATCCCGTACGGCCCAGTCACATACTTTATAATATATTCTCCAGACGATTTTATTCAGCTGACAGAAAATTCTCACTGTGAGGAGGGTAATGAAGGCTTTATCCTACCTCTCCTCTTCGAAATATCTCGTTCTTTGCAGAATACTTTCGTCTCGACATAATAATATCTAAATGATGATCTCTATATTAGCTGGTTTATGCAGTTCCTTCTCCCTACAAACTACATCTCATCCATACGATCTTCCTTTTCGCCTCTCTCATGCTTCCTGATATTGCCTTTCCACACACGCACACACACACATACACACACACACATACTTTCCTTCCACCCCCCCCCCTCACTCTCATCTCGCACATACCCACTCTGTTCACAAATTCTCCCAGGCATCCTTTCGCCTCCCCCCTTTCAATCTCTCCCCTTCCTCCAGCGCTTCTTGCATTCTTCCAATCTCCGCTGTGACTTTCCTCCACACCTCCCCTTCCTTCTCTCCTCCCCATTTCCTCCCATCTCCAGCGTTCCTTTTTGCATCTTGTATATTTTCTCCCCACTACCGACTCCTTGGATACTGTCTTACGTCTCTCTTCCACGACATTACCTCTCCCCGGCGAACAGTGGCTTCGTTAATATCCCAAGAGCAGACAGTGTACAAATTAACCCACCTGGAACGTCTTTACAATCCACTAAGAACTGTGCGAGGTGGGCCGAGGTCGCCCGGGGAAGAAAAGGAAAAAATGCTGGCGACTCGGTAGAAAGTCTGAACCCTATACCGCAGTTTCGTTCCCCGCTCAGTTTAACTGGACCCAAAAGCCTCGGCGCTTGTACCTAACAGACTTTATGAGTGTTTTTTTTTTTTTAGTGTTCTGCTCCCTAAACACTACTCCTACCCCAGCCTGGTACATTTCCCTTGCTGGTGTGTCCCGTAGCTCCCGGCGCCTGGAGCTGTGTACGCACGAATTTGCAATGCCGAATACGTGCTCTGTGCTCAAGCCGACTCCACGTCTTATTCACAGCACCTCGCCTCACCTTCATCTCCCCACACACAACCAGTGCAATTTTAACCCACACACTCATTGCACAAGAAAGCAATCCCCGGCGCAGTTCACATTACTTCTAAGGACACCAGAGGAAACAAACTGCACAGCCAAGGGTCGAGTCGAATGCTTAGAGGTTCCTTTCAGATCTGCCATCCTCACTAATTCACCCAAGATACTGATTTCAAGAACACGAATCTTAGTGGGCAATAAAAATTAAAGAGTTCCTGGCCCAGGCTTTCCTTACTCCACTACTTTCCTTCCCAAACCATTCGTTGTATCTGACTGTAGCATAAAATATTAATCTTTGTGTCATATTACGACGGATTTTGGTCATCTAATTTTGGAGGGAGGGAGAGGGATGGGAAGACCGAGGATGTGGTGGAGAGATGGAGTTGAGAGGTATATGAGGGAGGGGGAGTGAGTTGGGGGGAGGGTAGTCAAATGGTGGGTGACAGAGCGACTTGGAGGCTTTTTGTCTGCGGCCACCCATTGCGGGATTAGGGCGTCGGGCTATAGATAGATAGACAGATAGATAGAATTTTTCTACCTTTATACAATTTCTTGCTCGAGACAGAAAAATAATCTTGAGTCACATCCAGCAGTTACCACGTTGTTACATTAGCCACAACTTATATTTAGGAAATGGAACTCTTTAATAGTGATACATCTGACAACAATAAAAAATAAAATAATAATAATAATAATAATAATAATAATAATAATAATAAAAATCCTGGGATGAAGAAAACTTTGTGTACCTATTCTTAATACAGAACCAAACATCAAGTAAGGGTCAAGTGTCCCGTTTGGAATCATCTGTCCTGTTTATTTGTGAGGAATTGAACACCTCTGAATGATCGGCTATGGTGGGAAGTAAACAGTACATTATAGTCTCTGAGAATTCTTGCCTCTGTTTTTTATAAAGAAATTTTCCTGTCTGACTCTCTTACGTCAAATTCACGCTTAATTTTGTTTACGATCCGTATTGTTATTGTTAGGGGAGGCGTGGCTCAATCGGTAGAGAGGTGGCCTGTCGTTCTAACGGACCCAGGTTCAAATCCCCGCTGGAGCAGGGAACAGTTTAAGGATTTGAATTTCATTAAATCAGGCTTTACTGATCTACCAGAAGACCCGCCGACATGTCGTAAAAATACCCCTGCTAATACCATACACCAGTCCTGTATGAAACGGCCCTAGCATGTATTCAATATGGACGGTGGGTGTTAACGCCGAAGTGGTGACATGTAGAGGTGTACGAAGTATGGTATGTAGGAGGACTGCTGGGCCTTGATAGCAGGCTGTGAAGCCTATGCCCAGAGTCGGACACATAAAAAAAAAAAAAAAATCCACTTAAACGGTGTGAAGCTACCTTCAGGTGACGCTACACAGAGTGACAAGCCAAATGGATTCTTGCAGCAAAGGAAACCATTACATTGTAAATGGTAACCACATAACCAAGTGGGAGCCTGGTGGCCTAGTGGGTCAGAGCGTTTCAACTGGATGTGGTCAATAAGGGTTTAAATCCAAGGAATGGTTGGGGTTTATAAAATACATAATGCTACGAAGAGCCGATCGACTGGTCACCTTCGGCTTAAAGGTTGGGGCTATGTAACCTAGTCCAGGGCCCCTACGGTTCTTATGAAGCAACAAAGTATTGAATGATAGATAAGACTTAGGATCAAGATTTCGAGAGCAAATTACTTAAATTATCAGAATATGTGAATAAATTTAGGTTCAAATTTATACGGAATGTATTTACACTGGAAATTGTAAAAATAAAAAAAATCAATATGCATGCATTTATGGGACATTCCATTTATTCTGATATACCAGTCATCTTTAATTCTTTAGGACTGTCCCGTAAAAATGGTATAACAGGCGTAGTAGTTCACATATAATGTTTTGGCAAATGCGTCGTTCAAGATAAAAACTTATTTATTTTACCTAAAAGATCATTTACTTTACCTAAAAGCTTATTTACTTTACTTTAAAATATATTTACTTTACCTAAAAGTTTATTTACTTCACCCAGACAATTAAACAAATTTGAAAAGTGCCATAAAACTAATGAAAAACTTATGGAATACTGCTGTTGTTGCACCGCCCTGGCTCACACATATCTTGCTTCCTCTTTCAAACAGGAAAAGATTGATGACACAACACATCCTAAGAAATACTATTAAAGAATTGAAAACTTAGCTGCATGCTTGTCAAAATTTTCTTACCTGTTAAAAGCTTATGGTTGCAAGCATCTATCCTGGCAGACACTTTGTTTCACTTTGTTCGAGTAAAGGGAATCTGACAGCATCTTTTAGTGCACTCCTATATGACTGGAAGGCCCACCATCCACTCACTTCATGTAGTGGTACCTTCAGGCCCCCATAATCCTGACTCCACCTCAAGGGCATAACCTTCGACAAATATTCACTTCTTAATACTTTGCAGCCAAGGTCATTTAAAAGACTTTCGAGTTTGAAAAGGTGTGCCAATCTGCATCATGCGTTCCTTCGTACAAAATCACCCAACAAGCTCGATCACTATTCATTGCCGTAGCTTCATCAACCTCCATAATTCGTTGTCTCGCAGTCCTTTACCGTAATATTTACTTTACTGCTCTACCACGCGTCTTCTTACCTTAAAACTCACTCACATATGCCTTCTCCACCAATCTATTTACGCATATTCTATTCACGTAAGGCGGTGGCTGAATCGGAAGAGAGGTGGCCTCCAGTCCTAATGGACCCAAGTTCGAATCCCGACTGGGGCAGGGAACAGTTTAGGGGTTTGAATTTCACAAAAAGCAGACTTTACTAATCTACCAGACGACCCGCCGACATGTCATAAAAATACCCCCGCTAACACCAATACACCAGTCTTGTATGAGGCAGCCCTAGCATGTATTCAATATGGACGGTGGGTGTTAGCGCTGGTGGTGATACGTAGAGGTGTATTGTATGCGGGAGGACTACTGGGCCTTGGAAACAGGCTGTGAAGTCTATTCCCAGAGTCGGACGCATAAAAAAAATACCATCTAGGCTCTCCCTCCATCTTACACACTCTTCCTTACTCCGGATCTTTCACATATCACATTATTTTGTATCCTATCCACTCTACGACCTCCATACACATTCCTCAACAGCCCCATCTCCAATACTATAACCCCTGATGTTTTGGTTTCATGACACACCAAAGTCTCACACCCATATCTTAAGTGGATATTAAAACCTCTTCATACAACCCTCTTCCGGTCGCCACTCTCAAACCTCGGATTCGTTGCAAGACATTTTTAGTCGCAACTTTGCATTCACGCACCATACCCTCAGTCATTCCTATGACCAAAGTTTCTCACAACAAACCCAGTTCATTCTTCCTTCGGTCATTCCTACAACACAACAACACACTCTTCGGTTTTTCCTATATCTTTCTCCCCCCTCTACGAACCTCACTATCATTCAGATAGATTCCATCGACACAAAAATAATTCCGTCTTTCCTGCGCCGTCACCTTCTCGCAACACAACCTCTCTACGACCTCACTCTCACACAACATATGCTTCAGTTCTACCAATTGCCCTTTCTCACTCTCACACAGCACTTCCTTCAATTCCACCTATTACCCTTCTCCGTTAACACTCTCCTTTGTCTTTCCTATAAACTAACTTAATAAAAATACACCCAATCTATCCTGCAATTTATTGTTCCACAGCACACCCATCTTTGCTTTCTATACTCTCATTTTTCCACAACACACACTTCTCTCCTTCCCAGAACCTCGCTAAACACACCTTTCTTTCTCTGTCTATACCATTTCTCCCCCACAACACACCCTTCTATCCCTCCTACACACACACCCACAGCTTATACTGACTCCTTTTTGTGGCCTCCCATTCCTTCAACACCTCTCTTTCCCTTCAGCTCATTATGCCACAACTACTCTGCACTCTTAATTCAGATGACACTCAACGCTCCTGCCCCACCTCACACCCTGCCACAACATCCTATGCTGTTCTGAATCCCGATCCACTAACAAATTTACGATCCATTCCCTGTAGTAACTATTAATTTTTAGGAAAGACAAGGAGAGGAGAATGCAGAAGTTTTCCATGTCCCTTGTTTTCCTGTAAAATAAATCTTAGTTCCGAGTGGTAAATGGTCTGTAGCTGTTTGTGAAGTGAGGCCCTGTTCCCTAACTGCTCTTTATTGCTGTGTTTGCCACCTCACCCCTGCCCCAACAAGCAGGACAACCTCCTACACAGAGCCCCACACTGCCACACCACACAACACACCCTGCCAGCACAGTCCCACACTGCCACAACACACCCTGCCCCCACACTGCCACAACACACCCTGCCTACACACTGCCACAACACACCCTGCCTACACACTGCCACAACACACCCTGCCTACACACTGCCACAACACACCCTGCCTACACACTGCCACAACACACCCTGCTTACACACTGCCACAACACACCCTGCTTACACACTGCCACAACACACCCTGCCCCCACACTGCCACAACACACCCTGCCCCCACACTGCCACAACACACCCTGCCTACACACTGCCACAACACACCCTGCCTACACACTGCCACAACACACCCTGCTTACACACTGCCACAACACACCCTGCTTACACACTGCCACAACACACCCTGCTTACACACTGCCACAACACACCCTGCTGCAACACACCCTGCTACACACTGCCAGCGCACCTGCTTACACACTGCCACAACACACCCTGCTTACACACTGCCAGCGCACACCCTGCCTACACACTGCCACAACACACCCTGCCTACACACTGCCACAACACACCCTGCTTACACACTGCCACAACACACCCTGCTTACACACTGCCACAACACACCCTGCCCTCACACTGCCAGCGCACACCCTGCCTACACACTGCCACAACACACCCTGCCTACACACTGCCACAACACACCCTGCCCTCACACTGCCAGCGCACACCCTGCCTACACACTGCCACAACACACCCTGCCTACACACTGCCACAACACACCCTGCCTACACACTGCCACAACACATCCTGCCTACACACTGCCACAACACACCCTGCCTACACACTGCCACAACACACCCTGCCCTCACACTGCTAGCAAACACCCTGCCTCCACACAGCGCCACACTGCCTCATGTCCCACACGTCCCCACACCTATGGCGGGTTCACTACAGCGCCGCCAGCCAGCCAGACATTGGTCCCGCCCGGCACTAATTGACCCTAAATTCATCTGACTGACTCTCGCTGCCTCTGTAAAAACGTTCCTCGGTTGGACGCTCCCGGACTTACTGTGTGGCTCTGTTGTCGGAGCCGAACCATCAAAGCAACTCGGAAAAAATGAAAGAAAAAAAAAACGTCAAAACAGTTATTTTTGCAGCACTGGTAGTTGTTGCCAATGAAAAAGATGTGCATTCTATATTTTTTAAAGTAATTTACACTAGTGATGAAAAAGTGGATGTAAACAGTAGGTAGCTTACGGCAAAATCTATCTATCTATCTATCTATCTATTGCCAGACGCCTTAATCCAGTAAGGGGTGGCCACAGATAAATAGCCTCCATGTCGCCCTGTCCCCCGCCACATCACTGCCCTGCTCCCAGCTCACGCTCCCCTCTCTCATATACCTCTCCACTCCATCTCTCCATCTCATCCTTGGCCTCCCCCTCCCTCTCTCTCCCTCCACCTCACTCACATACACTCTCCTCGTCAGTCTCTCACTCTCCATCCTTTGCAAAATCATTCACATAAATACTGCTACTAATGTTCTTTTTGATTTTAACTTTTTCTACATAATTCCCGGTACCTGTTATGGCTATACTGCTGTTATAGAAGGCCACAGACACGTTCCTTATGCACTTCATTGATGCACCTCCATCCATTCATGATAACCAGGAAATTTTCTTTGACAAGTTCATTACATTCTCTCGAGACCTGTACATTTATCCTTTCCTTACATACTCAATTGCTCATCAGTTCCTATCACCACTACCTAACTTATTTATTTTTTTCTGCTCTGATCCTGTAAACTTTGCTTTCTATTTCCTCCTGCTCATGGTTTGGAGCCTGAGTTGGGTTAAGTAAAATTATTATATTATGGAGAAGGCAGTAAAAGAGATGAAAACAGGGAAAGCTGCAGGTATGGATGGGTGTGCTGTGGAATGCCTGAAGGGTGGTGGAGTGACTATTGTTGACTGGTTAGTAAGATTATTGAATGTGTGCTTTGAGAAAGGTATGGTGCCAATTGACTGGGCAAGTGCTTGTGTGGTCCCGTTGTATAAAGGCAAGGGTGATAAGTATGAATGTACTAGCTTTAGGGGTATAAGTCTGTTGAGTGTTGTAGGTAAGGTGTATGGTAGAGTGTTAATTATGAGAGTTAGAGAGGGTACAGAGGGAGTGATTGGTGATGAGCAGTGTGGCTTTAGGAGAGGGAGGGGATGCGTTGATCAGGTGTTTGCTGTGAGACAAGTGTGTGAAAAGTATTTAGCGAAAGGCAAGGATGTGTTTTGGGCATTTATGGATTTAGAGAAAGCGTATGATAGAATTGATAGGGAGGCTTTGTGGACTGTTTTAAGATTGTATGGACTTGATGGTAGGTTACTAAAAGGGGTGAAAAGTTTTTATGTAAATAGTAGAGCGTGTGTAACAGTGGGAAATGCTGTGAGTGATTGGTTTCCCGTGAGAGTGGGGCTGCGACAGGGATGTGTGATGTCGCCTTGGTTGTTTAATATTTACATGGATGGTGTTGTAAAGGAGGTGAATGCAAGAGTTTTAGGTGGAGGTCTGAGTCTGGTGAATGTTGATGGTGGAGAGTGGAATCTGAAGCAGCTGCTGTTTGCAGATGATACTGCACTGGTGACTGATTCAGAGGAGAGATTGAGACAGTTGGTAGAGGAGTTTGGAAGGGTGTGTGAAAGGAGGAAATTGAAAGTAAATGAGAATAAGAGTAAAGTGATGAAGTGTACGAGGTTGATAGATGGTAGGGGGATGAATATAGTTTTGAATGGTGAGTTGCTTGAGGAGGTAGATTGTTTTAAATATCTAGGGTCACATGTTGCTGTGGATGGAAGAATAGATGCAGAAGTGAAGTTTAGAATAAATGAAGTAGGAAAGGTGCTGGGAGGAATGAAAAAAGTGTTTAAATGTCGTTCGCTTAGAATGGATGTAAAGAGAAGGCTGTATGAGGGTGTTGTGGTACCGACTGCGTTATATGGGGCTGAAACATGGAATATGGGTGTAGCAGAGAGGAAAAGTTTGAATGTAATGGAGATGAGGTGTCTGAGGAGTATGTGTGGAGTGACGCGTATGGATCGGGTGCGAAATGATGAAGTGCGAAGGAGAACTGGAGTTGTTCGGGAGATGGCTGGTAGAGTTGAGCAGAGGGTGTTGCGATGGTTTGGGCATATGGAGAGAATGGATAATGAGCGATTGGTGAAAAAGATAACTAGATCTGATGTGAGAGGTGTAAGGCTGAGAGGAAGACCACGAATAGGATGGATGGACAGTGTGAAGAGAGCGTTGGATGCGAGAGGGATGTCTGTTGAGCAAGGAAGAGTGGCTGTGCGTGACAGAAATAAATGGAGAGAAATTGTGAATAAATAAGTGATGACGCAGCCCTGAGGGGATATTCTCCCGCATTTGGTCTGATCAGCTAGTCAGGTCAGGTGCAGGTAAGGGGATGGGTCTGTTATGATGTGTCAGGGGTAAACCAGTTCTGCTGTCGGGCCCTGCTGCGGATGTCACTGATTGCATTGCGCAGTTGACCCTTGTGCGGTGTGGTGCGATGAGGATCTGTCCGTTCTCCCCTTTGGGGCTAAGATGCGAATGAATGTGTTTGAATGGATGAGTAAATGGGGAGTGTGTCGTCCTGTCTCGGCTACCTCCCTTTCCTTGGGGGAAGCAGCCTAGGTATATAGATAGATAGATAATTTCCTACAACCTCCTCACAGCACTCTTCACTTCTGCCAGATCCCATCCTTCTGAACCATCCACTGTTGTAGTCACATCTATTTACTTACTGGACAACATGCAAAAAGTGCTTCGTTAGGAACACTTAAAGCATGGGAAGGAAATGGACACTTATAATGGGAACACAGAACCACGACCCGACGAGTTTCTCAAATTACCCATGTTTTCCATTAAACGTTTTTTGGGGAACACTGGCCTCCTAATTTTATCTACGACATCAGTAGTAATGTGTGTGCATCCCTCTATAAGAATTATCAATGAAAACGAAGATATTAGAATATTCCAAAAGGACCGGAAATTGGCGGATCATGATAATTACTTCCTGCTTACTCCTGAATTCCATGCTCGACGCTCCATCAAGGCCAAGCAAGTAAAACACACAATCCTGTCAATAACTAAAGAGGAATTCACAGAAGACACCCACGAGAGTAATAACGCTGCTGTCAATTCGGCAAGAAAACACACAAGTCCTGCCAAGCTA
>NC_136964.1:6449303-6574303 GCF_032717465.1 Coenobita brevimanus
AATATTGTAAAAGTAATATAATTGTATGAATATTGTATACATATAATATTCATAGTAAATAGTGATTATTCAGTAATATTACATTTTAAATAAGTTGTATACATATTTGAATAAATACATTAAAGTAAATTATTTAACTGTAATACAGTATGTACTTGGGTTATTATAGTGAAATGCATACATGCAAGAATAAAAAAATAGTTTAAAATTAAGATTATGGTAAGAGTTATTAATATTTCATTTAAAGATAATGGTATTGGTCTGCCATATATGGGTCATTCTTCTCTTTGTATTTTTTTTTATATATATATGTATATATATATATATATATATATATATATATATATATATATATATATATATATATAATTACTATATACAAAATATATACATTTCATTCAGGGTGGTTAACTTTGATGTTAACTCTCCCCCACTAAATAATGACTCCAAATTAGCAATTCTTGCATTCATTCTGTGCATTATAATTGTTGTACTGCAACTACAATGCAGACGATTATAAAGACAGTAGGAAGCACAGGCTGTACACATAATATGGGTTGAACATACTCAAACTCAAATCTTCCTAGGGCTTCATTGTTTCATTGATCAGCTGCATAGTTTCAAACCTAGGTGATGTCAGCTTAATACTTGTGCTCATGTTTAAGTTCATATCAGGCAGTGGGTGAAAATGTTTGTGTGTATGATTGAGAATGGCGTAGTGATTGATGGTGGATAAAGTAGACATGGCTGGTGTAAATACCGCACAGTAGTCTGGTGCTATGTATAATCCTGATGCTGATGTATGAGATGGTGGTGGTTATTCTGGACAGGACTATGTAACCTGATGTGTTATGAGGGAAATAAAAAAACTGTGAGTGTCCAAATGCGTTGATGGTGTACAAGTTTATCTGGAGCAAAAGTGAAGTTGCAGTGATGATGAATATTATCATTTCTGATGATAGCCATTTCACAAGGGACTGTATCAGTAGGCTGAAATGTGAAAATGCATTTACGCAGGACAAAGATGAACAGCATGTAGTGATGTGCGGCACTTTCTGCTCAATCGCTAGACTCACTCTGCGAAAAGTGGACAGTGTCCCGCCTCTTGGAGACCATGATGAGTTCGGTGTCTGTGTTGATGTTGATGATGACCAAAGTGTTGTTATTTTTATAGGGGAAGGGGTGCCTAAGATGCACTGTGAACAGGTCTTCAGAAGTTATGAATGGTACATGAACTACCAATGATGTTGGCGTTAGTGTTGTTTCCAACATACGGGTAATATTGGCATAAATTCCCTACTCATGAACAACGGGCTTCAATTTATGTTTATGTATGCCTTGACTAACTATCTGACGTGACTCTATGAACTGGGAGTAAGTCAATTGTGATCTTGCCATCACCAGCATTCGAAATTCCTTGCATAAGTGCCCTGAAACGATCTCTAGTGTTCTTCTAATTGTAGTAGAATCGTGTCAATATGTTCTGTGATGATGGAGAAGTGCTGGAAAAAGAGTAACGTTTTCCTCTAATTCATTTATTTTATCTATTTATCGAGAGCTACGTTTTCTGCTTGTTTCAGATTTTTCACTGCATTGTCTTCATTGCTGAGTCTCTGTCCTGATGATGAATCTTGTATCTGTATGTTAGTACCTGAGCTTATCTTATTAAATTTGTTGTTTATTTCTTTAAAAAGGTCATCCTCTGTAGCCAATCCAAAGATGTTCCCAAAGAACCGCGCCGCCCAGGTCGGAATAAACCGCGCTTTTGGCGATACATCCTTGATGTTGTTCCTGTCGCTCAGTACCTCTCGATTTCCATAAGATGGGAGATCTTGGATCACGTGACTTGTTAAGCAAGTTGACTTCGCCTGTTCTAGTTTCCATTTCGCTAACTTCACCATTTCATTCACTTCCTTGGTGTTATGTAACAGCTTGTGAAACATAATTCCCTATCTTCGAAGTCCAGGAGTTCGCATCGTAGCGTACGTGCAAGTCTTTCTAGAATAAGTAGGTAAAAGTCATACAAGTAATCTAGACTTATTTCCAAAATTACTCATGACGTCACTCTTGAACGATTTGTAGTCGTGGCCATTCGGAGCCATATGAGGCATCCTTGTCGTACTATATGCTTGGGGTCTAGGTGCGCATATACTCTTACTATGTAGAGGAGAATCCATAGCATAAGTCCCTTCATCGTAACCTACCGAAAAAAAAAAAAATCTATTAATTTCCTATAATGCTGTGGTCGATGATAGTGATGATGTGCGTTACGGTTGATTGTTATTTCATTTATAGAAGGAGTTTAAATCGATATTTAATTCTCGTAAATGATGTACTGTAGATTTGATTGGAACAGTTGCACCTATGTTCGATTGTTTGGTATATGACCTTAATTTCTTTTTGTAATCATTGTTGTGTTCTTGCTTGGTTTCTTGAGGTACGTTCGCCTGTTCGGTTGTATCCGAGGCTGAATAATTATGTGATAATTCCCTTGAAACTTGTTTTAAATGGTCAATATGAACTTGTTTCTCCTCGCCACTTGAAAGTGACTTAATTAAAACTTTGTTTGCTTTTATGTTAATTACTCTGTATGGGCCCTCAAATTTTGGGGATAATTTATTGTCTCTCATATGAATGACACCGTAAACAATGTCTCCTAAGCTGATAGGTGAATCTTTTGCCTTCTTGTTAAATGCCTCCGTCATTTCTTCCTTGGACATCGTTAATTGTTTTTTGACTCTTTTGTATATGTCCTGGAATTCACGTAAACGGAGTTTAGAGTAATCATCGTAATTGTATATAGGCATGTTGTCACCTTCTAGGAGATCATATGGTAATTTTTTATCTGTGCCATATATAATGAAATGTGGTGTGTCACCGATGGATTTATTTATAGACCCATTAAGTGAGGCCTCTACTCTGGGAATCCAATCATCCCAGCTTGCATAATTTTCACTGAGAATGTGTCGTAGCACATCTAATACCTTTCTATATTGTCTCTCTACCAACCCATTCGATGCTGGGTGATAGGCCAACACGTTAACCTTTTTGATGTTGTATTGTTTACATATTTCTTGTAAGATCTCAGAATTAAATTCTCCTCCATTATCACTTATTAATACCTTTGGGGTAGTAAAGCGACATATTACATTATCTGTTATTGCCTTTGCTACTGTCTCTGCTGTCTTATCTTTAATTGGAGCTAAAATGACATAACGGGAAAAATGATCCGTTGCAACGAATAAGTATAGGTTATTATTGTATGATAATGGCATCTTGAGTAAATCAACAGCGACAACGTCCCATGGTTGATGTGGTACAGGGTAATTACCCATCGGTGCAGGTGTGATTGGGTATCCTTTGTGTTTCGCACATGATTAGCATCTGTCTATATGATTGTTTATATCTTTTCGTAATGAAGGCCAGTAATATAATAGCTGGGCTTGGTTGAATGTCTTATCCTTTCCAGGATGTCCTGCATGTGGGCTGTCGTGTATCAATCGTAATACTTGGGGTATCATGTCATTAGGTACTACCAACTGGTTAGTATTTCTTTGGCGTTTTGGTTGTTTAGAGTTAATTTTGTATAATGTATTATTGACCATTGTGAATTGTTCAAGTGGGACATGCAGTTTGGGTAATTGTATGTCATCTCCACTTTCTAACTTGTATATCACTTTAGACCATATTGGGTCAAGTCTTTGTGCCTTTGCGATATCCTCGTGGTTTGGGATATTTCCTTTGAGATCTAACGCCGCGACCTGAATTGTGTTCGGGTTCCTAGATAATGCGTCAGCTACTATGTTCATTTTTCCTTGTATATAATGAATTTGTACATTGTAGTTTTCAACTGTACATTTCCATCTTGCTCTCCTCCCAGAAAGGAGTTTTTCTTTAAACATACCCACCAGTGGTTTATGGTCGGTGAATAAGTGGATTTCGTAACCATATACCAAATCTCGAAACTTTTGTAATGCAAAAACCACTGCAAGTGCCTCTAAGTCTGTAGTGCAATAATTTTTCTCCGCACCTCTTGTTTGTCTGCTGGCAAATGCAATTGGTTGATTCTTTCCTCTTTTATCTTCCTGCATCAGTACAGCCCCTAATCCTTTAACTGATGCGTCTGTACAAATAAGAAATGATTTTGTGTAATCCGGATATGCTAAACTAGGTGCATTTGTTAGTTTAATTTTTAGATTGTTAAATGCCCTTTTTTGTTCTTCTTCCCATTGGAATACAGCATCTTTTTTGAGTAGTTGGAATAGAGGAAAGGCTATATGAGAGAACTTTGGTATGAATGACCTATAGTACCCAGCCAGACCTAAAAATTGTCTAACTTCGTCAGTCGTAGTGGGTTCAGGAAAATCTCTCACTGCCTGTATTTTGTCATCAGTGGTGTGAATACCATCAGAACTTAATTTGTGGCCTAAGAAATTTATTTCCTTAAAGCAAAATTTGCATTTAGAAAGATTAATTTTTAATCCAGCATCACTAAGCTTTTGTAAGAGTAAGTCTAATTTCCTGAGATGATCCTTGATATTCTTCGTTGCGATTATAATATCGTCAAGATAAACAAATATTCCTTGTCCTAAAGTTCCGGACAATACGTAATTCATAAGAGGCTGGAATGTGCCTGGGGCTGTCCTCAGTCCCATTGGCATTCTTGTATATTGATAATGGCCTCTGTTTGTTGAAAAGGTAGTGTATTTACGTGACTCCTTAGATACCGGAATCTGATAGTGGCCGTTTAGGAGATCGATGGTCGAGAATATATTATTCTCAGGACCAATATTCTGTAGAACATCGCTTAGCAATGGCATGGGAAATCTGTCTGGTATTGTGTGATTATTTAGTTTACGGTAATCTACTACCGCACGCATTTCTCCATTTCGTTTTGGCACGAAGAATAATGGGTCATTCCACGGGGAGACTGAAGGCTCAATAATTCCAAGTTTTAACATTTCATCGACATACTGATTTGCAAGTGTACGTTGGGAGTGTGATATGCGGTAAGCTGGTACGAAAATTGGTGGTGTTTCTGGGTGCACATTAATCATGTGATTAATCAAGTTAGTACACCCTAATTGTTCTCCGGGCAATGCTACGGTGTCCCTGTGTGTTTCCAGCAGGGTTAACAAATCATTTTCTTCATCAAATTCGCCTGAGTGAATTAAATTCTCTTTTATTCTTTCTCTATCCGTAGATTTTATCTCACTTGTTACTCCAGCTATAACTATTTCCTTCACAGGGGCGGGACATTTTTCAATATTAACTATGCAAGTTCCCTTTTTCAACTGAACTTCCCCATTCATGTGATTAATTATGAATATCTGAGTTTGCCCTTCGTCGTTCGTATGACATAATGCGTTTTCTACTGACAATCCCTTTACATAATTCTTCTAAGACAAGAACAGTACTATTCCGTAATTTGCTCTTTATGGTAACCTTCATGTATGAATTAGGTGGTATAACTAAATCATTAGTGAGATGGGCTGGAAAAATTGATAAATCAGTACTGTTATCTGGGTCACTAATTCTGGAGGATGGGGTTGGTGGTGGGAGTGGATCTATACACTCATCTGTTTGTGTATGTTTGTTTAAGACTTTAATATTACCAATTCTTTTTGGCTCTCTTCTACCAATCGGTGAGGGCTCTGAAGTTATTTCCTCTATGAATTCATTATCAAAGTCTATTCCATTCATTTGTGGGAGGATAGTTATGTTTCTCAGCTCTCATGGATCTTAAGCCCAGTAACATATGAGCTTTAATTGCTAAGTTTTCAACGATATAGAAAAATGCAGAGAATGGTCTTGTAGTTTCTGTGAAACTGAGATTTAATCTTATCATACCCTTCACTGTAATCTCTTGTCCATCTACTGTGTATAAATCTAAATCAGCTTCATCCAGAAAAGTTACTTTCTTTTTATTTTTAAGAATTCTATTTAGTTCTTCATGTGTTATTAAGTTCACTGGACAGCCTGTATCTAAAAATAAGGAAACGTTTTGATCCTCACATACAGCTGGTATCCAAGATACACTCATTTCCCAACATGCCTCCTATGTGAAGTTTAGCCTTGTTCTTCTTTACGTTTGTTCGTTTTTTGTCATGACTTGGTCTTCCCCCGATTTGAACATAGACACAATTTTTTCTACTGTTTTGCAATCACTAGTCCAGTGCCCTTGGTATCTATGATGCCTACAGTAAGGACCAAATCCTTGTGTCTTTTGTTTGTCCTCTTTTGCCTTGATAAAGCATTCATACCTTGTGTGTCCTGGTTTGCACAATAATGACATAGAATGGACCTATCCCTTGACTGTGACCTACGAGGTGATTTCCCATAAGAAGTGTTGTTTATGGCGCGAGACCTGCTCGGGCTGCGCGAAAACTTATGAAACTGCCTGTAGGAAGGCGTCTGGGAACGAGGTCTAGGCGTTTTTGTTTGTTTGCCCTGCCTCATTTCTGGTCGTGATCTATTTTGTTCTCTGTTTGGGGTCGGTGTAGATGTTTTCACAGCTGATACTGTCTCAGGTACCCTGATTCTACCAGAATGTGCATGTGTGTCGACCACACCTGCTTTACTGCACTGCATCTCTACCTCGTTCATAAGTCTAGCAAGCACATTCCTGGGGTGTACGCGATCGTCTTGGCGATCTTAAGGGTCCTATCAGGTAATTTACACAAGGCAGCTACATAACCAATGATGTCCACGACGAGGTCTGGGGACATCTTTCCATCATCTGTTATCCAATTAGAATTCTCCAATGTAGCTAATAATGTTCTCTTGATTGTGGAGACATCAGCAGTTATTTCACTGAGCACATGGTTTGTAGTGTGCTCCCTTACAAGATCTACAATTTTATGTAATTCTGGAATTATACCTGGCAAGAAGTTCATACCTCCAGAAAATTTCTTCAGAAATTCAGTTTTAAATTCATCATATGTCCTAGCACGATGGAGCTTATCTGAGAGCAATAAATTGCTTGCTGGACATCTTTCCTGGCTTATGCAAGATGAAAAATAGCAATTTTCTCTTGTTCATCTAGTATGTGGCGCTTGATGAACATTTGTTCGCACTGACTGACTAATGAAATGACATCAATGCGATCTTTGTCTGTGCCAGAGAATTTTGGGGCAGTTTTATCCTCGTGATACACAAACACGTGAGGTGTGGTTGTTAGATCCGCGGTATTTGTTTCTTGATCCATTTTTACTGATTGCCCTGTTAATTCAACTTGGACGTGTTTATCGTTGTGTGAGGGAATGGTGGAATATGTATGACCGGACCGGTGAACCCTGTTAAGTATATTGGCATACGTGTGCAAGGCAACGGCAAAGTCCACACTCTCTATGTCAGAGGGGGTTTCCCACTCATCATCTGAAACTCCCGTATTTGTTTCTTTATCTTTAGTGTGTGGTGAGGTTTGTACAAGGGGTGGGCTGCCTTGAGGCTCTCTTAATTGTGAGTCTGATGTTGTGGCAATTTGTGTGTTATCTGGTGTGTTGCCTTGGGGCTCTCTTAATTGTGAGTCTGTTGTTGTGGCAAATTGTGTCATCTGGTATTAACGTGGGTGGTGGCGAAAATATTCCTGTCATTAAGATATGGTGTTATGAAATACGCCTCTTGTTTATTTATGTCCTAGCAAAATAGATGAGTAAATAAGTTGAATATAGCTAATTTTAGCACTGAGAAGAAATGAGTAAGTATAATTTTACCCACTTGATACAGATCGTAGAGGTGTGTAATACAAAAGTCGATCTCGGAAGAAAAATACAGGTTTGATTGAAGATCTCTTGATAATTCTAGTGGTGTGTTGATGGACGATATTACTCAGGAAATTCCATGGCCTGGTGCTTGTGGTGGTTAACGGCTGTCCCAGGCAAACCTCAGCATAGAACGTCGAATTTCCAACTTAACTGTGAAAATAAATGAGTATGAGTAGGAGCTATGTGAATAATGAGTAATGAGTAGTGGGTGAGAAGTTGCCTGGTGTCAGTCACACGTTGCTTGGCATGGCAGACTCGCGTTGTGATGTCATCTCAGCACATGGTGACGTCGGCTTCCCACACTGGTAGCTGTGGTGAGTGAATGAGTAGCGATGAGTAACTTGAGTGAAGACGGGTGAGTAAGATGAGTCGTGAATATGGACTTGGTGTTTTGCTGCGTGTCTTGACCTCTGGGTCAGCATAGGCGGGAGAGAGTGGTGGTGGCTTGTGTGCTTGTTGCTTCGGTCTTTCCTCTTCTTTACTTGCTTTGTTTTATATTCTTCTTGTTGCTGCTTGAAGGTACGTGAAGATTATAGAGTTGTTTTGTAGACTTGTAGGCTATTTGCAATGTAGGCTGTATTTTGTAGGAATCACTGTAGAACTGAAGCTAATCTTGTAGAGTTTCGCCTGCTTTTGTAGAAATTTGCTTTTAATTCGGAGACGATGTCCGTAGATTCGCTGGTTCGTCGTAGAAGTTGCAAGATCGTATCAATATTTTGTTAAACTACTTGCAAGGCGTCGTGTGATCTCTTCACCTCTGCATCAGCATGATGACCGGGGAGACGGAGGGGGCTGGTTGGAGAGAATACTGTCAGGAGCTGGTTGTGTTGTTGGTTGTGAGAGGTATTCTTTTTGTTTTCAATCTTGATATTTTGTAGGAATTCAGTGTTGATTCATAGACGAGGTTCGTATACGTTCGCTGCTACCAAATGTCATGAAAGACTTTGTATTTCCTTTGTGGTTGAGTTATATATATATTAGACTTGTGGACGAGCGGTTTTTATATCTTGGAGAGGTAAAGAATAGTATGGGACTATTTTTAATTGTCTTGGAAATATTAACAAGTCTCTCACACAGAGCGGAGTATAGAGTCCAGTCCCGCTAGCTATCTCTCTGTCTCGCTCTCTCTGTCTCTCTCTCTATCTGCCAAGCCCTTCTTCCCACTCCTGCCTCTTGTATGGCTTGTCTCCTTCTGACCTCTCTTTCCTAAATTCTAGTGTAGCAGGGGTGTGTCACGTGTGTTCCTTGTGAGTGGAAAGTTCTAGCAGCCTGTGTGTGAGTATGTGTGTGTATGGTCACTAGGCGCTTTGTTCACGGGAGGACTGCTGACAACTAACTGCATCATCTCCTGACTGGCTACTTTGTAATCTGTCATCAGCTTTTCCTCAGTGTAACTTGCAAGCTCATTTCCTTTTCCCAGGCTCGCATAGGGCTGTCTATCTATCTATTTATCTATCTATCTATTATGATTTGTAATTATAATACACCGTACGTCTTCACTACAGCCTTTATGGCTTCATGGTTCTTCCACACAGTTCTCACTGTAGATTCAGCCAGTCCCAGGGCTCTCCTGATGGCAGTGTTTCCTTGACCCTCCTCCTTCATCTTAATGATCTTTAACTTGGTGGCATGCATCAGAAGTTTCTTAACTCTTGGGGTTGGAGCAATGGTGCAGCGAAGTACAGGCAAGGATGGAGCAGCACAAAAAACGCCACACGTTGTACACGACAGGTTAGCTGTAGAGAGCGGATCCACACAGTGCATGAGCCAGGACTGTTGTGGCGCATCCGCTCCCTTGTACCCCAAGCTGAGCAGTAGAATGCCCGGGAATTTCTGCGCATCAACATGACGACACGTGACACGCTGTGTGAGGGGTGGTCGCGCACTAGTAGAAAATGGCATTTTTGAGCCACTCCTTGCCCTGTCTCGCATTCTGTGTGGTAAACTCGCGCATTCAAGGGTTTTGGGTTATGATTTTTGGTCACTCGTGCAAAATGCAAATCGCGCACTGCGATGACACACACTGTGCGAACCTACTGTACCAGCTTTCAGGATACAATTCTAAAAAGCACTCAATCTGCTGCTTTCACATCTTTGTAAGTACCTAAAGCTTTTAAATTACAACTCACTGCAATCCAAAAGTGTTGCAAGAAATCAAAATCATGTTTAGGTATGGGTAGTTCAATTAGAGTCTTCAGCAACTGGGTAATGACCTGCTCCCTGCCTTCATAATTCTGTCCAAGGATAGTCAAAGCCGCCTCATAATTATTTTCTTCAACAGGTAATTCCCTTACCAACTTGTAAGGCATCCCCTTGACCTGTCCTAACAGATAGGAGAGTTACTTACATTGGGCAGGTCTGTTCGGTCATGGACTAATTATTTAAACTGATCCCTAAAAGATCTCCAATTTTGCTCCCCATCAAACTCTGGGAGCGTAAATTGTGGTAGTGCAGCTTTACTCTGCAGTTCCACAACTTGAGTTTCTGCGGTGGTTTTAGCCAATTTTGACTCAAACAGCTTCACAACTGTTATATATTCCTCTAAGTAACTTTCATATTTGATAGTCTCCAACTCCAACAGATCTTTATCAACTTTTTTCACTATTGCTGTTTCTAAATTGGTGTGGCTTTCTTTATACTTAGTCCACTTGTCTTTTAATATGTTCAAAGGCTACTAATTAATTTCTCCCTTGACAGAGGTATTTCCTCTAATACCTTCATTTCATACAATCATTTATAGCTCTCGTTACCCATCCTGCCTTACCACTGGTTAACGTCTGAAACAAGGAAATAGATATCTTGGCTGATTTCTTATTTACACTATAATTACTGTTATTGCATTTTAAATTTGATGACTGTAGGGATGAGTTTTACAGTGTTTTAAACATCTTCCCCTGGTTTGTTGAACTGCTTGGAGTATTCTAAAATAACTAAATTGCTTTGACCTCAGAACCAGTTGGTATTTTAATATTTCAATGGACTTATCCCCAAAAGGATAGTACCTACGGTTTCTGTCCCATGAATCCTACAAGGCACACAGCCGCTCAGCATTCGAAAGGGAACCACTTTTCCGCCCGAGCTCGGTGTCTGACACTACCGCGTGGACTCGAACCCACAAATCCAACCTTGAACTCCTCTAAAGCCTCAGGATACATCTGTATTCCTCACTCAGGGCACCAAAATGTCAGAAATTTTATACATTCTCTTCTCTGATGAGTGTTAGTCTAACAACGACAAATACTAAATTTAAATACTAGAAGTCTCTTAGGAAATTAGGGTATAATTAATACTCTAACTCACCAGTAATAATATTATCTCCTTATATCCTAGCTAGTCCCCTCGATTTGGCCAGATCTTAAAGGTTACATAGCTAGATAGAGTCGGAATAACTGTTGACGACGGGCTTGAGGTCTCAGTCAGTTTGCCTGGGGCTTTCCAAGCGTCCTTAGTGCGATTTATACAAGGTGTGTCTCGAACGAGTTTTAGGAACAGAATGAAAAAATGGCGAGTCTCTCTCCCCTCGTAGGATTCAGAGATGCCAAATATTCAGTTACAGTTACCTAAATACAGCGAATTACATAAGAAATTTACAAAGAAAATCCAAAGAATCTTAGTTTTAAATACAACCTAAGCCAAATATTCATTTTATCTATGTCAAGCTAATGTTCGATCTTCTTCCGTTTTCTCATCAGGATACTTGTCATACTACCACGCAAGCGCAGTCATGACAATGGAAATTCCCTAAGTATTTACATGTATTTACAATATATTTGTCCACATGGTTAAACACAGTAGCATTTAATTTATTAAAAATAAGAATTATTAACCAGATCTCTGGGTTAAAAAAAACAGCTTGAATTAGTTACTAACACTCTCTGGGTTTTCCTCTGCTTTCAACAGGGACAACTATTTGTAAAGGTAAAGAGCGTAACTCCTCTGGGGGAAAATATTTCCCACAGTTATAGTTATCTAAAAGAATAAATCTCATCCATTATTAAGTATTTGTTACTCGTATTTTGGCATCTAACGTTTACCCATCTGAAGTTTAGCCAGTCCTCAAAAAGTAAAAGAGAGTGAGCAAAAGAAGAAAATCACAACCGGGCTCAATGGTTGATGGAGTACAGGGAATGAGGGAGTCATTAGAGGTGGGAGATGAAATGGATTGACTGATTGAAATATTTATTGTTGTAAAGGGTGTTTTGTGGTAGGTGGGGACACTCACCATCCACTTATTCAATGTGGTGCTGCTCTCGGGTGTCTGCCTTTTCCTCTCCATCCTTTTTTCTTCCAGCCTCTTCTGTTTTTCCTTCATTCTTTCCTCATCCTTCTGCCTACGGGTGACTTTACACTCTCTCTTCTGTCTTTCCTTCCTTCATTCTTTCCTCTTCCTTCTGCCTGCGGGTGACTCGACTCTGAGTGACAAGCCAAATGGTTTCCTGTACACCAGGAAACCATTTACTACACTGGGTAGTAACCATATAACCAAATTTTGGCGCTTGGTGGTTTAGTGGATAATTATGGCGCACCAGTCGGATTGAGCTTGTGAAGGTTTATATCCAAGGAGTGGTTGCGATTTCTTGCTCACGTAATGCCACTCAGGGATGAGTGAGGTTGGTCACTCATCTTAAATGTCAGGACCAACTTGCCTAGCCCTGGGCTCCTATGCTTCTCATGGGGCAATGTAGGATTGGATGATGGATGGATGGATGTAAAAAATGTTACATGTTAGCTTCCACTATTTATTCTATTTTTGCCAAGAACTTTCGATATATAAGGGGGGGTTTTTCTCAGTTTGTCACGTGGTGTGCACAGTTTTATGTAGTTACATTGGGAAAATATTCATTGTGAATTTTCAGTCAGTGGAAGAATTATCATAGATATCCCTTTTAAATTTAGAGAACTTCACCAGTGGAACAATAACCGTAGCGTCCACCAATGTAGCTGTTATGCCAGGTGTTCCAGGGTCGGTTTCCCGTCCCAATAACACCTAGGGTATAGCTGGATCCCCTTCTAGACCGGAGCCAACACACAGTGTGAGAGAAACAGGGCATAAAAACACTGGACAACTACCTTACACGTATATTACCAAATTACTTGATACAAGGCAGACAGAGGTCACGCAAGACTCTAAACATAGACTAAACTTGGATTGGTGGATGTGTCCAGGTATCGTGCAGGATACCGGAAGTCTCGGGAGAGGACAGACACTGCACTTAAATGAAGTTTGTGAATACACTTAGTCCTTGGGCTGCATATACTTTGTAACAACTACACAAACGTCCTGTGTTCACTGAGCAGAGCAGGATGATAGGGCATGACTAATGTCTCAGCACATTTAGTAGAGTTCAGATAATAAAACATTGTCACTGGGCTCCATACACTGTCACTTTCACTTTCACTCCCAAGGCGTCACAGTCACATTAGGGATGTAAGGCTGGGGCCATCCGGTGGCTCACAGGTGTCAGCCTGGTGTCGCCGGATTCTCGTCAGGTGCCCTCACGTTTAAGGGGCATGGGACTATTTGTAGGGGCGTCATCCTCCAGAGGGGGTTGTGATTGGGCTTGGTGAAGGGCCCCACGCTGGAGGGGCTGGGGATCAGGGTTTGACCCTCAGGACTGGGGCCATAAATCTTTTGTAGGCACTCCTGCAGGGGTGCCCAGTGTGGGAAGGACGTTGTTCCCCTTCGGGGCTGGAGAGGTTGCACTCCGGGGCACTAAGGGCACTGTGGAGAGCCCGTCTGCTGCGGTCTCACTGTCGCTGCTTCGCCGTCAGGGTAGCGCTGCGGCGATGCTGGTGACAGGAATCAGACAGGTTCTGATCGCCTTCAGATGCTGGCTGGATGGAGTGAAGCCCCAGGGTTAATACAGGTCCTCTCTACCAGTCCGCGGTCGAGAGACTCTCTTCCTGGGGGTTGCCTCAGGCTAGAGAGTTAGGGGTGGGCCTTGTCTTGCCACTGGTGGGGCGGCTTGGGCAGAGGTCTCCCTCTGGTTGTGGAGTCACAGGGGGTGAGGGACTTTTGAGGTGCCCCTCCCTCGTGCGGCGACTGGCCGTCGCCGAGGTCCCTTGAGCAACAGGAGGAGGGCAGCTACCAGCCATCCCTTCCCCATCAGTGCGGCTATCGGCCGTCACCGGGGCCTGACTCCCTGACAGGACCACAGATGGAGCCCGGTTAATGGCCATCGCTTGTCTACGGGCGCGGCTACGGGCCGTTATCGAAGTCCCGTATGAGGGGCAACGTGTAGGCGAGGGACGGCTACAGGCTGTCCCCTGACTACTGGTGCAGCTACAGGCCGTCACCAGTGTCTTGCCCCTCGAGGCAACTGCAGAAGGAGAGAGGACATACCTTTCCCCGCATGTGGCAATCAACTGTCACAAGTTCTGCAGGGGAGGTGGACAGCACTATGAGCTGCCATGGGCCGTCTTTTAGGTGTGCAGCTACCTGCCGTCACAATTGTATGGCTACCGGCCGTTGTTGGAGCACGGCTACAGGCTGTTGCTGGTGCATGGCTACAGGCCATTGCTTGTGCATGGCTAAAGGCCGCTGCTTGTGCACAGCTACAGGCTGTTGTTGGTGCATGGCTACAGGCCATTGCTGGTGCACGGCTACAGGACGTTGCTGGTGCATGGCTACAGGACATTGCTGGTGCATGGCTACAGGCCGTTGCTTTATTTGTGCGGCTACAGACCGTCACTGGGGTGCTGTCTGGAGCTAATTTATCAGCTCCACCCCAATCCTGGTGAGGGTTGGATTGGTTGGAGGGTAATGCACCCAGACTGATACGTTCACGCCGGATGCATTCCGAGGAACAGGGGCACACGACTGTGAGGGACATAAGTCCATATCACACGGACGTCTCGCTTGCTTTACCTGTCCCTCCATTGTCGCCTCCTGGGGGTGTCGTGATGCCCTCTGTTGCCACGGCTGCTATTTCGCCACCGTCGTGGTGGGAAAAGTCACGTCCCCATGGTTGGAGGTAGTAGGTTTTGGTGGTGCTGGTGTTGTGGTCTGGGGTCAGGTGCTGAAGGAGGGTACTCCACTGCGTGGATAGTAGGTCCTCGCTGTGGTGAGGGGTGCAGGTTAGGTAGAGGGTGGAGGCTTGAGACGAGGTGCGGAGGGTCTGAAGGAGGTGATGCAGCCCATGGATGTGGTGCTTCCTGCCATAGGTCGGTGCCCAGGTGGTGTATCGTATCCTCATGTCCTCATGGCTGTAGGTGGTCGCTCTTCCGATAGTTTCAGCTGAATGTTGGCGACGGAGGCAGGGGTGGTGGTGTATCTGGCGGGAGGGCATGAGAAGTGGCCAGAGTGAGTGATAGTGGTTTTCCAGGTAGGTGTGGGTGGCATTGTGGGAGTGCGGCCCTGCAGTGCTTTGGCTGTACGGGGCATTTGGGTGGGGTGGGTGGTATTTGAGGTGTGGGCTTGATGGCGATGGGAGAACGTGGGGCGATAACAGGGAGAGCTGACGTGGGGGTGGGGGCAGCAGGGGATGGTGTGCAGCGGTGTGAGGGTGCTCTGGTGCTGGTGGTGGGTGGTGGTGGTAGGTGGTAGGTGAGGTGGTGTTAGGTGTGTGGGGTGAAGGAGCTGGGGGTGAGGGGATAGGGGGCTGGCTGGGGAGACGAATTTGCGGCGGTGGTGAGGTGGCGGGTGGGGTGGCATGAGGTGTGGAGGGTGAAGGAGCTAGAAGTGAGGAAGTGGGGGGCTGGCTGGGGGAACGAATTTGTGGCAGTGGTGAGATGGCGAGTGTGATTGCGAGAGGTGTGGTTGGTGTGGTGGGAGTGCAGCCTTCTAGCACCGTCCTGGTGTTTGGTGATGGGGTGGCTTGGGTGATGGCAGGGTTCTGTGCTCATGGTGTGGGGTGGGCAGTGGGTGTGAAGCTAGGGGATGGTGTGGTTGTGGGGGTGGTGGCGGGTGGTGTGTGGTGCTGGAAACGTGGTGGCATGGTTGGGGTGGATTTAGGGCTCTTGGGTCAGGTGGTTGCATTGGCAGCAGTGATGGGGTGGCAGAAGCTGAGGTGTGGGGTGTGGTAGGTGATGTGTAGCATTGGAGGCGAGGGGAGGTGGCCGTGGGTGGGTGGGTAATCTCGTGGTTGTGTGGCTGGGCCTGCGGTGGTCCTGGGGGCCTGTTAAGGTGGAGACAAGCTTTGTGTTGAGAGAGAACAGGACGGGAGGAGGCGATGGTAGTGGAGAAAGTGGTGTGTGGGGAAGTGGGAAGGTTAGGAATAGGGGAGGGTAAAATAGAAGATATATCGGGAGGAGAGTCAAAGGAGACATTCCGTTTCCCCCTGTCATAGACTGGGGGGGGGGATGTCTTTGTAAGGTGGCCCCCGCCAATATGGGGAGGTGTGGGGACGGTGTGGGGCATCTTCTGCGTTGAGCTCTGCGTCTTTTTTTCGAGGTCAGGAGTGATCGGCATATGAGGGCTCATTCTCAGCACCTTCATCGTGTGGTGGGGAGGCTTGTAGGCGCCCCAGGGTTGTCGTTCTGCACTGGGCAGCTTTTAGCTGCTCACGGATGTCGTGGATAGGGCATCCGTGGCTGCGGGCAGAAAATTCTCACGGGTTAATGGCGATGACATTAGTGGGGAATTAACTGATTGTGCCAATGTGTTGAGGGATGGGGTGGGTGGCTAGAAGGCATCTCATTAGTTGGATATCTTTATCCAGGTCTCCCATCGGGTCATGTATTAAGTGTTCTTTGATGAAACTGGGGAGGATCCTGGTGAGTATGTTAAACATAAGTTCTTCCTGGGTTTCTGCATCAGCTTCCAGGTACGTGGCGGTGACAAGCTGCCTAGCCTGGATGAGAGTGTCATCCAGGCTTCTGTTGTATGTTAGGCTGTCTAGTTGGGACAGTGCAACCACTAGACTGAAGCCAAGACACAATGTGAACATAAGAACATAAGAAGAGAGGATAACTGCAGTAGGCCTGTTGGCCCATGCTAGGCAGCTCCTAGAAGAGTAACTAAACTACTAGAATGAGATAAGGATAGCAAAGAAGAAGGCTCTCCCCCACATTACAACACTGGGCAACTACCTTACATGTAAATTACCAAATTACTTGATACAAAGCAGACAGACATCACACAAGATTCTTCACATAGACAAAGCTTGGACTGGTGGATGTGTCCAGGTATCATGCAAGATACCAGAAGTCTTGAGAGTGGACAGACACTGCACTTAAAAGAAGTTTGTGAATACACTTAGTCCTTGGGCTGCATATACTTTGTAACAAGTACACAAACGTCCTGTGTTCACTGAGTGGAGCAGGATGATAGGGCACGACTAATGTCTCACAGCACATTTAGTAGAGTTCAGATAATAAAACATTGTCACTGGGCTCCATACACTGTCACTTTCACTTTCACTCACCGGGCGTCACAGTCACATTAGGGATGTGGGGATGGAGCCTTCCGGCAGCTCACAGGTGTCGGCCTGGTGTCGCTGGAGTCTCCTTAGGTGCCCTCGCGTTTAAGGGGCACGGGATTATTTGTAGGGACGTCATCCTCTGGAGGGGGTTGTGATCAGGCGTGGTGAAGGGCCCCACACTGGAAGGGCTGGGGATTGAGGTTTGGCCCTCAGGACTGGGGCCAAAAATTTTCTGTAGGCTTCCTGCAGGCACCTAGTGTGGGAAGGGCGTCATTCCCCTTTGGGGCTGGAGAGGTGGCACCCTGGGGCACTAGGGGCATTGTGGAGAGCCCGTCTGCTGCGGTCTCATTCCCACTGCTTCACCATCAGGACAGGGCTGCGGCATTGCTGGTGACAGGAGTCCAACAGGTTCTGGTCACCCTCAGGTGCCTACTGGATGGAGTGAAGCCCCAAGGTTAATACAGGTCTTCTCCACCAGTCTGCAGTGGGGGTTGCCTCAGGCTGGAGAGTTAGGGGTGGGCCTTGCTTTACCACTGGCAGGGCGGCTTGGGCAGAGGTCTCCCTGGTGCGGCTACTGGCTGTCACCGAGATCCCTTGGGCAACAGGAGGAGGCAGCTACCGGTCGTCCCTTCCCCATCAGTGCAGTTGTCAGCCATCACCGGGGCCCGACTCCCTGACAGGACTGCAGATGAAGCACGGCTGAGGCCATCACCGAAGTCCCGTATGAGAGGCAATGAGTAGGCGAGGGACGGCTACAGACTGTCCCCTAACTACTGGTGCAGCTATGGGCCGTCACCAGCGTCATGCCCCTCAAGGCAACTGCTTAAGGAGAAGGGATGTGCCTTTCTCTCCCCGTGTGTGGCAGCCGGCTGTCACAGGTTCAGCAGGGGGCGTGGACAGCAGTATGATCGGCTATGGGCCGTCCCTTAGGTGTGCGGCTACCAGCCATCATAGTTGTATGGCCACCAGCTGTTGGTGATGCACGGCTACAGGCTGTTGCTGGTGCATGGCTACAGGCAATTGCTTGTGCATGGCTACAGGCCACTGCATGTGCATGGCTACAGGCTGTTGCTGGTGCACAGCTACCAGCCGTTGCTTGTGCATGGCTACAGGCCGTTGCTTTATTTGTGCGGCTACAGGCCATCACTGGGGTGCTGTCTGGAGCTAATTTATTAGTTCCACCCCGATCCTGGCGAGGGTTGGATCGGTTGTAGGGTAATGCACCCAGACTGATATGGTCACGCCGGATGCACTCCGAGGAATAAGGGCACGCGGCCGTGAGAGACATATGTCCATATCGCATGGACGTCACACTCGCTTTACCTGCCCCACTATTGTCGCCTCCTGGGGGTGTCGTGATGCCCTCTGTTGCCACTGTTGCTATTTCAGTAGCATTAGCAGAAATGAAAGTGACATGACATTGGCTTTAATGCAATGATGAAGTATACAGAATAATACAGTGTATGAGTGATAAGTTTGTTAGGACAAGAAAACAAAGTTGTATGAAATGCTATGCTTTACAGTAACCGCATTTCTTTCAGTTATTGTATGGAAAATAAATTAAGCATCCTAAACTCAAGTAGAAAAAATTTTACATATCATGCAGTATTAGAAAACACTAAGGAATACTTAATATTTTATCAATATTCTCAAAACTACTATAATTGCTGTCAACTTTCTTCTGTTCATCAGTCATCTTACAACACCAGCTCATCATACGTGATGTTGATCACACAGCACGGGGGACAAAGAAGACAGCCATGTCTTAACGGAGGCCTTCCAGCCCTCTCTCGCAGCAAGCCAGTTCCCGCAGGAGGGTACGAAGTGTTGGAGACCTGAAGCCCCTATGCACTCGGTCTCCAACCTCCTGTCAAGAGGCATGTGGCCAGCAGTGCTCCCCACTCCTTTCTGCTGAACCATAAAAATGCAGCAGAGGAGGAGGCTCAACAGAAATGTCTGCAGCCTCCCACCACCATCACCACAAGGATCAGGACCAGGACCGGGACCAGGACAGAGGCCAGGACCGGGACAAAGTCCAGTACCAGGACCAGTGGCAACAGCAGCAACAACATCTTACAGGGCAGGGACAGCCAAGGGCAGGGCCCCTGCCAAAATTCAAGGTGCCAAAAGACAGTGCATTCAGCACTGCTTGCCATACAGTGATGGCACTGGAGGTAGAACGGCCCAGTCTGAAAGCATCCATCAGGCCCAACCTAAAAGGGGAAGTTGTTCTCATCCCGCCGGATTAACCCTTTAACCGCGGGTGTCATTCCAGAATGACATTGCAAAAACTGGACCAAACCGTGGGTGTCATTCTGGAATGTTTGTGAATATTTTGAATACCGCGCGTTTTTTCCGAGCGCCAATTGTTTCAAGGGAGAGTAGCTATTAAGTTCTTTCACTCCAGCCGACCCCCAACTCCCTCCTCCCACCCCCCGGGCCCCCCACCCCACCCCTGACCAAACACGCATCAGTATCTGTCCAGCTTTGTGAGTGACAACAGCGCTGATGTGGCAGTGAAGTGCAGGCAATTACAGTGCCTTTTACCTGCCTCAGTGAACACAGAGTGGGTGTTTATTGTATGTGCAGTGTTCATAAATGTTTATAGTATTATTATCAGAATGAGGTTGGCATTTGGTAATGGTGTGTGAGCGAAAAATAGTGATTTTAGATCGCCCACTTCTAATGGCACTGCCCATCCAGTGATAGTCAACGAAATCATGAAACCTACATCATTGCAAAGCCGAAGGTTAGTACTTTCTAATGGTACCTTATTTTTCGCTCTAGATTTATTCTGTGCAAAGTTATAAAAGTTTAAAGTTTGTTTACATTTTGGCTGGAACCCCCGCGGGGGGGGGGGCCAGTCGGGTCAAAACAATGCCCATGGTTAAAGGGTTAAGAGACTGTCAGTTATCTGGAAAGTGTCACCAGTCTGGCAGGGAAGCCTCTCCTCCTGGAGAAGTTAGATCCAGTGGAGAAGAGGGTGAAGGTGGTGGTGCTGAGGTATCCCATCGACTTCCCTCTTGACCCACTTTTGGCCCACCCCAAGGTGGAGGCAGCCGAAAGATGCACCAGTCCTTGGTCAAAAAGGAAGACCCGCCAGGTTTTGGTGACCCTGATAGGGCCAGTAACAAGAAAAGCTGGACCTAGGCAACTGGGGAGTGTACAATCTACGGACATACTCCCCAGAGCCCACTCGCTGTTACCGGAGCCAGTGGTGCCACATCAAGGCCCGGTGCACTTATGCAGTTAAATGTGCAGTCAGGCACACAGTACCACACTGTGCATAGAGAAGCCCAGGACTGGACAAAAGACCATGGCCAACTGCCACTAACAGCACCATGCCTGGAACCTGAAGTGCCCTGTGAGGAAGGCAGGGTCCAGGCAAAAACTCCCAGGCCAAGGGAAAAGAAGGAGTGGATGCCAGCACCTCCAGGTACCTTTGTGTGGGTATTACAGCAGAGGGTACCTCCACAGCAAGGACAGGAAATCTCTCCTGTCCCAGGGTCGCAGTGAGTACCTCCAACCATGCACAGTGCTCCTCCAGTGCACCAGCAGCCTACGCAGACAAAGCAAGGGCACAAAAGGAAGAAAAAGATGAAGAGGAAAATGGTGAGCAACAGGGTGGAGCCACAAGGGGCCACAATGAAAAGAGTGGCTCCAAACACCAGGGAGGCCCCTCATCCAGGCAGCCAGCAGGCTGCCAGGGAGGCCTCACCCCCAAGCGTTCACCAGGAGGCTCCACACCCAGGTGGCCAGCAGGCTGCCACCAAGGCACCTGAGCAAGTGGAGCGTGTGAGACAGAAGAGTCCCACCAGGCCAGCAGCAGGTCGCAGCTGGCCACCACAGCCTCAGTCCACCACAGCAGTGCAGATTGTGCTCATGGCACAGGATCTGCACGAGGCCCTGGCATCCCGTGTCAGAACCATTACAGAGATGCTGTGCCTGTCACCAGAGCAGGCACAAGCTATGCAGATGGTGGTGAGCACCATCATCACACTGGTCGGCAAGTCCCAGAACAGGGGACTGCAGCAGGAGGGGGAGCCAAAGGAACCAGACAACAGTTGCTCACGGGCAAACAGCAACAACAGCAGCACGAGCAGCATGGAGCTGATAATTGACGAGAGTCGTTAATGGCCTCCAGCCGTTCTCAGCTAAAGATGCTGCAGTGGAATGTCCAGGGGCTGAGGACCAAGAAGCACTCCTCCAGGCAGCTGCAGAGACCAGGATGGTGGACATCTTCCTGCTGCAGGAGACACTGTTACCAGAGGGGAAGCCCTTTCATCTCTCAGGCTTCCAGCCCTACCCACTGCCACATGTGAGAGGTGAGCAGCAAGAGTGCATGGTGCTGGTGAGATTCACCATCCCCAGCTCTCAGGTGACCAACTCCAATGGCTGTGGAGAGGGAGTGGAAGTGCAGGCTGCTGGTATACAATGTGTACAAGACCCCACAGCACCGACTTGAGGCTGGGGAACTGTTGTCCCTGGCAGCGCACAATCCTGTGTTGATTGCCAGGGACTTCACCTGCCACTACCCCACCCTCCACTCCCCTCATACAGCCAACCAGGATTGGACACACTTGGTGAAGGCGATGTCAGAGCTGCCTGAGGTGGCCCTCTTCAATACAGGGGAGGCTACACACATCTTGGGTGGCCGGTTTTACCGTACTTTTGTGTCTACCATCCTGCAGCAGCAAACACACTGGGAGGTGGCTCTCCTGCTACCACCACCGTCTCCGCAGCCAAGGAGGGCATCTGAAGGGCTGACTGGAATTTGTCCCAGGAGGAGCTCAAGGCCTGGTATTTCTCGTGTTCCAGTGGAGGATTTGGACCAGCTGGAGAGGGACCTTGTTGCTGCCTTTAACAGAGCAGCAGAGAGGGCTATTCCCAGAATGTGTCCTGATGCCAGACGGCACAAGGGATACTGATACTACAATAAGGATGTTAAGGAACATAACCACTGGATGGATGTTTTCCGGAAGGCCCACAGAATGCACCCCACTGGTGACAGTGCTACCCTCCTGAGAGCTGTGGTCAGGGAGGCTGCCAGGGTTGCCCGGGAAGCTTGTGATGCCAAGTGGCTGAGTGGTGTGCCAGCTTCAGCCAGCACTCTCGCCTGGGTGAGGTGAGTTGTGGTCCAAGCTGAGGAGTGCTTCAGGTAGACCACCATGGCCATCAGCACACCACCACCTCCAGTAGGAAGACACAAGGCTCATGGTGAGCTTTGCAGACAGGGCAGCAACATGGCAGCTCCTCGAAGTGGTGCAGGACCAGCAGGACCAGCTTCAGCACGCAAGGGCAGCAGCCTTCCAGGAGGCAGAAGCTCTGCCTGATAACTGCGAGAGTCCATTCACCTTGGCAGAGCTGCAGAGAGCCAAGAAGACCAGCTGGACACGGTGCCAGACAGTGACAGGATAGCCTATTCCATGATCAGCTGTGCTGGTCCTGGTGGCGAACTGGCACTCCTGCACCTCATCAGCTCCTCCTGGATGGCAGGACGCTTGCCACACATCTGGGAGCAGGCAGACATTGTGCCCATCCCGAAGCCTAAGGGGCCCATCTCAAGGGCGGTCTCCTGACCAGTGTCCTTGGGAAGACGGAAGAGAGGATGATGCTCACGCATCTCCTGTGGAAGCTTGGCCCACTCCACCACAACATCTTTAGCTACACAGGAGGAGTGGGCACAGCAGAGAGCTCGACAACTCTCCTGAGTCTGGTGAGCTCGCAGAAGGCTATGGTGGTCTTTCTTGACTTGGAGAATGCCTTCGAGCTCACCAGCAGACAGGCCATCGAGTCCCTCCTCTTGCAGAAAAGGGTCAGAGGCTGGATTCTTGCCTGGATCTCAAACTACCATCTAGAGTGATGCAATGAGGCTGATGCTGGGAGCACCACCCTGGACTCGCCTGGCCAACATGAATGTGGAGACTGGTCTCCCTCCACTGGGCATCAGGGCCCAGTAGCTGCCTGCCTGCCAGTTGGTCAAGATGTGCCGCTAGCCACAGGTAACTGAGGTCCAGCCCAGAGTCACCAGGGCCTTACAGCCGGACCGGGACCTCATCTGCCGCAACACAGGGCTGCTCAAGGCAGCAGACACCATGTGGTGGATGGGACTCCACATGGTTGTCACAGAGAATGCCATGGACCTGCCCCACCTAGACTACGGGCCTCCACCCCCTGGCTGCCTCCTGCAACGATGCTCAGAGTGTTCATTCCATCCAGGAGTAAGGCTGCCTGTGACCCAATGCAGCTGAGGAGAGAGGCAAAGCTGGCCATGTGAGAGGCAGCACTGTATACTTCACAGACAGCTCGATGGACTCTGACGCCCAAGCCACTGGAGCAGCCATTGTGGTGGGACAGGAGACCGCCCTCCAGTGGATCTCGCACGGATGCTCCACACTATAGACTGAACTGGTGGCCATCAGAATGGTTCCGCAACATGCTCTGGCTGGCCTTGATGCACCGGTTGTCATCCACACGGACTCCCGATGTGCCATACAGGCGCTGCAGCACACAAGGCCAAGGGACACAGCGTGTCTCCTCATCACCAGTATCCTCGTGCTGCTGCAACAGTTGCAAGAGCTGGGACGACCGGTTGTCATCAACTGGGTGCCCAGTCACACAGGCATCCCAGGTAATGACCTCGATGATGATGCAGCCAAAGCAGCCAGTCACAGGAGGAGCATCCAGGTGGACATAGTGCCCAGGTGGACATAGTGCCCATCCTGCAGCAGGTGAAGCGCCAGGCAGCAGCCAAAACCAACAGCCTCACCCAACAGCACCACCAGTCTCTTGTGCCTGGCTCTGCCTCTGCCACCTAGTACAGCCGGGCGAGTGACTACTCGCCACTGCACCTGCCAACTACCATCACCAGGAGGGACCAAGTGGTACTGCACCAACTGCAGCTGGGCTACCCCTGTGCCCGGCAGATAGGAATCAATGTGCCAGAAGAGGAAAGAGACTGCCAGCACTGTGGTGCCATCACACAGCAGCCTCTGCTGCACTATGTGCTAGAGAGTGCAGCCACTGCAGCACTAAGGGATGGTGCCAGCATTGCCGTGGAGGAGGACATTCCTTGGGCAGCACTGTTGGCAGCCAGCACAGTCCAGGGTTGGCTGAGGAATCTAACACCTGCCCACATGGCCATATTGAGGCAAACCCCATTACCATGCTAAGGAAGAATAAAACACTGTGTATTACAAAGATTCGTACTGCTCAGGTGAAGAGGTAGACAGGATGGTCTGTCAAAACAACCAGTCTCAACTCTTACCACATTGGTGGTCCAGCATATTGCTAATGGCCTGCTCAGAATTGTAATGTTCTGTAAATAAATATCAATCAATCAAAGATGTTGATGTTGTTTGTTGTAAACCCATTTTTGAAGACCCGAGGATGAGGGAGATTTCTTTCATTCCATGGGTTGAAAGATACTATTAGTTGTATTAAACTTTATATTAACAATGTGTTATTTCCTTAATTTCGCTGTGGTGCTCATTTTTAACATATTTTGTTCATTTCTGTACTGATTATCGAGGTCCTTCGACGAAATACTTCCTTGCTGTCGCGAGAGTTGTGATTCCTAGTTATCAGTGGAGCTACACTGGTCAGATGCATTCACTAGGCAGGGTCACTGTTCCTCAGCCGGGATTACATGGTACCGGTTCAAACCTCCTGAACCACTATGAAAAGTTTTGTTAAGCAACGAGAGCGACTATGGCGGAGATCAGACCTTCTCCAGATCCAGGGGTCTTAGGAATCTCCAGCTTATCACAGTCTAGACAAAGACTAATCTCAGGGACGCGCTGTACAACTTCCAAATCTTGACAGTGAAACCACCTTGGCTATTACTGAAGAACTGAGAGATATAAACTGGGATGTTATTGGACTCAGTGAAGATCAGAAAGACAAGTGAAGCATATATAGAAGTGTTTGAGTGTCATGCACTGTACTAAAGAATAAAACAAAAAAAGAAGGAACATGGTGTAAAACATTTGGTCATTAACCACGTAGGCAGCAATATTGAAGATTTTTTGTCTAATATAAATGAATCAGCAGCAGGCCTAATAATAAAAATGAATAACAGATTCAAGATGAAGGTAATCCTGGCTTATGCATCGTCTGTTGTGCTGAAGAAACTTTACAAAGTTATGAAGATGTAAAACTTAAGAACCTAGTAAAAAGCACGAAACCCATTATACAAATATATATATATATATATATATATATATATATATATATATATATATATATATATATATATATATATACACACACACACACCTCCTACTCCCTCCTACCTCATACTCCAGTAGAATCTTGGTCCCAATGTACTTTGCCGATGAGTTAACAGAGTCGATAATGAGGTAAGCTGTTGAAGCCGAAATGAGCCTGAAGTAGGCCTGGCAGGCCTGGCGGTCAAAGGGGTACAGGTGCAGGTGGAAGTCACAGGCAAAGGTGAGGGTGAAGCGACGATGCAGAGTGATGGTGTTACATGCACCGTCGTACACCTCCACTGCCAATAATATATATATATATATATATATATATATATATATATATATATATATACAATATAGTACCTTAGAGAAAAAAGGGCACATCTTTCTATTAAAGAGTGTAAAGTACAGTTGCCGTCAATAGAGTTTTATAGCCTATCTAAATTGTGTTGAAATCTATGGTCAGACTCAAATATGAAGTCCGTTTGGGTGGGGCCCGAGAGGATTTCCCTCTCTACAGCTCTGCCGCATCAACCCCAGTACCTATCTCTCTCTCTGCCATATGTCAGCTATTTACTATTTGAAATTATATATTAAATATTCTGTACTTATTAAATATATTAAATAAGGCTATATAGTGCTATGAATGTGTCGCTTTTTAAGATAATAGCAATGATTTGTATAAATTCCACACCACGTGACAACGTTGCTTTCCGACGTTGCCAGAGGTCAAGGACACCCACCTCAGACTACAGGTGACCAGTCACTTCCTGCCTGATCCCCACCCACGATGGCAGCTACTCCGACTTGCTCTCGTGTGCTCCACAGTCGGGAGAAAGAACTTATTTACAATGTGAACAAGTATTTTTTAGAAGAAAGATCAGAGAGAGGACTTATGCCTACTGGGGAAACCTCTATAAAAAAAAAAAACGCGCCAAGACTTTTACCTCAGTGGTGGTGTGGAAAAAAGGTCGAAACAATATAGAAGAAAACACAACTTATAAATATATAAAAACTTTCTCAATCAACTGAGAGAGAGAGAGAGAGAGGAGGTTTGGCAGAGCTGTAGAGAGGGAAATCCCCACGTGGGCCCCACCCAAACGGACTTCATATTTGAGTCTGACCATAAGCGGGTACTAATAACTAATCATTACAATTTAAGTGAGTTGGAAGGGTTGTAATCTCGCTTCATTAGTTCAGAACCAGTGACCTGTAAAATCATTACTGACTACAAATGAACACATGTTAAAAAAAAAAAAAAAAGTACTGCCCAGGAGGAGTCCAGTGATACTAGAAATAATCACCATAACTAGTGATACCCCAAGACGATTAATTTGTTATCCTCTGAATATGTATATGACGGCAATACAGTTTACTGACTAGAAGACGACAAGCGGATCTCCCAGCGTGGGAAACAATCATTGGGCAGTTTATAGGAATCATTGTCTGTGGTATGTAACTGTTTTGCACGATGTGTGCACACAACCGATACTGTTATGATCGAGTGTACGTGACTAACCTTCCCTGGTGCTGTTGCCAAGGCCGAGGGAGATGTAGGGACAGCGGCGGTTTATGTGTGCTGTGGTGAAGCGGTCCACGTTAGAATAGTGGCTGCCCACCGCATTGTTGAACCATAGCAAAGGTGTCCAGATGCCCAACAGCTCACGCTCAGTCAGGATGTTGAGGCTGGAATTTAACTTGAGGTTGTGAAATTTGAGACGAACGTCTGCCCAAGTTACTTCTAGCAAGAAGGACATCGTCATCTCCATGCGTGTTGTGTCCACGCTGATGGTATCAATTATAACTCTCAGCACCACAGGAAGTGAGCGGCACTTTGGCACTGGGGGACGGTTCTTTTGGTACCCAGCTGACATCACCACCATTTGGCAGTTAGCCTCATCGCTATGGTCATGGCAGTCATACCAGAGGTCACAGCGGTGCTTCATGGGCACACAGGTCGCGTCGTCACAGGTAAAATGATCCTCAGGGCAGGCGGACAGGAGCAGCTGCTGCTTCTGCTGGCCTATACACCACGACCGCCGACCCATTGGGAAGTTTGGCGTGGTATCTGCAAGGTGAGCCAGAACTGTGTTGGCAGCATCCACCAGGTACCAAGTGTCATTCATCTGCTTGATTGCTCCGCCGCCATACTCCAGGAATTCAAGGTGACCAGGCTGACTCTGCCAAGCCAAGAAGGTTCCCTGTCCAATCGCTCCCTTAAGCCTGAACACTGGTGGCGCCGTCAGCTGGCACATAACACATGCTGTACTCTCATGGCAACTTACATCGACCACCATTTCATGGCCAATGTAGGCACAGTTCTCAAACATCAAACCATTGGGTTCCCTTGGACTCCAAGGCAAGGAAAGTGTCATGTTTGGATCATCTGGGTCCAGCCAGACTCCCTCTTGTGTCGAGTCTGTGAATGCTGTCCAGTAAAAGCATGTGTGACCTAGGGCCTCCAGCCCAGCAGTCTTCATGTCCTGCACCTCCTGACTGTTGGTGGGTCTAGGCAGGCGAGAGCCTAAAGCATTACACAGATATGCCGCTGTAGAATGATGGACCCGCAGGAACCAGAAGGAGTTAGGATGGTTTGTTTTTAGACAAAGTTTGTTCAGCTCCACATCATAACTGCTCTCCACCTGTGGCAGTTGCAGGTCACGCTCCCATGACAGATAGTCGCCTTGTGTATCCTGGCCACACTCCACCATGTCCCGCATCTCATCCTCACTCATCACCCTGGCCCACACGTTCACCTAAGAAAGAAGCACTGAGTATTAGCTACTGTGGTGCCGCGCCTAACATGTCCCATCTGTTACATAAAAATAGATACACATTTCATTTTTAATCTTCTTTAGCAAGACATGTTAAAATTTTCAGCCTGGTAGACCATAAACTTATCATGACTCAAAGTAACCTAATCTAGCCTATGGTAACCTGACCTAACCTAGTGTAACCTAACCTCACCTAACTTAACCTAACCTAATCTAACCTATTTTAACATAACCTAACCTGACTTAGACTAGCTTAACCTAACCTCACCTCACCTCATATAACCTTATCTAACCCAACCAAATCTAATGTAATCTTACTTATTCTTACCTAACCTAGCCTAATAACCTCAGTACTGACTTGCGTAAGTTCGCCCTCGATATTGGAATAGTTGCAAGGTCCCCGTCCGAGCCAAACAGTGTCAGGGTGAAGTAGCTCCCCCACCCCCACCTTCACCCCACTCCTCCCCTGCTCAACCCCGTCCACGTACCCCACGAGCTCCCCCACCTGGGCATCCCATGTCAAGCATAGGTGGTGCCATCTGGGAAGGGAGAAGAGAAAGTGTTAGATTTCTGGCTTTATGAGTTTTAGTAAGATCCCTAACATCTTTTCCTTAATAATTTTAATTTCATCATCTGTTCTGTGTTAATTATGCAGTCTGTGCCAGTAATGGCACTGGAGGAGGAAGCCTTGGTGTGGTGGCATCAATATAACCATGCAGATGCACTGTCTGGTCATACAAGCATCCCTCATCTCCCTCCCTCTCCCACGAAAGGAAGATAGTGGACTCTATGCCGAGGGCAGCTTCAGCCTGCAGTTCACTGGGTTCACGTTAACCTGCCCCGCTCCAGTGCCTTTTTAAAACAGTGTTACGCCACTGCATGCTCAGTGCCAGTGCCGTTTTAAAACATCATGGAGAGTGCAATTTTCAAACTAGGCAGGCAAAAATTGGTGAGGATGTACGTCAACTCTTCCACCACCTTGCCTCAGGCGCTCAAGCCTATACGCCCACACACTGAGTCATTGCCCTCGCTCTGCCTCAATCTGCTTGTACCACTCACACTGTACAGTCATGTCTTTGCTGTGATCTCTCTGACGAGGAGATTCAGGAGCTCCTAAAGGTGCCCTACACTGGCAAAAGCGACGTTGACAATGATGTGCAAGATAAGGATTATGTGCAACCGGATGATGAAAGTACTAGTGAGGAGGAAATACACCAAGGAAATCCAGGTATGTGGGGTATGCTAGTACCCGAGGGATGAGGCCATCAGCATGTCATCACCTAGTCCTACTTGACGAGGAGGAGGATTCAGAGGAGGAAGGTGAGGTTTTTAGTATTCCTGGGTGGCTGGGGATGTCGAGGATTTCCCCACATGGGGTTGGAAGTGTTAGGAGGAAGAGAGGGAGCTTAGGGAATATTCCACTGGTTGGGGACGCGGGTGAGTCATCTCGCCCGTGTTATCCCTCGCACCCACATGACCCAGCCCACCCTAGCACCTCAGGAAAAAGTGTTTCCCCATTCCCCACACCCAGCACATCCACAGAAAGTGTTCCCCGATTCCCCGCACCCAGCACATCTTGTGAAAGTGTTCCTCTTTTTCCTACATTTCCCAGCACATCGAGGGAAAGTGTTCCCCTATCCCTCATACTTCCTAGCATCTCCAGTGAGACTTTTCCCTCCTTCCCCACACTTCCCCACGCTTCTCCACGGCCCTTGGATGAGTGAGGTGATGAGGTAATGTTGTTATCGTAAGTGTAAGACGATGTACTCACAGTGAGACACTTAGAAATACTCTTACAGAGTCTGTGTATACTGAAGGCATGTTGTAAATAAATTTACCGTAAGTGTAAGTGCAGTACATAGCGAGGTAAAGCTGTACGTAAGTTACTGTAAATATAAGATGAAGGATGCACAGTGAGGGAGATATGTGACAGGTGACAGGTGTTGCAGTATTAAGTGATTTTTATGGGAAAAAAAGATGTTTTCTGTATGAAATTAAGTGAAAAAAAAATGCATATGAAGTGAACCAAAAAGTGTAAAAAAACATTCCTAGACCTTCCCAGAGTAATGCTGGCCAGAATACCTGAGTTTATCTTCATAGAAAACGAGGTTTTCTCTCACCTTTGCTGCAGTTCTTCTGGGAAACCACACCTGAGGGGCTGACCGGGGACTTCCAGAAAACGGACTTCTAGCCTCTGGTGAGTCTTCTAATGGTCATATTCATTTTGTTCACATCAAAATCAATCATTTCAGCCTAAAAAAAAAAAAAAAAAAAATCAAAAATTGGCCGGCCCTAGGGTGTCCGGCACGCGGCGGGTTAAGATAAGTCTGGGGCTGCAACTACCAGTGCTGGGCTGGTACGCAAACACTTGTGCAAAGCGCAATTGTGCACCATTGCACTCCAGTGAATATCGTTTGTGCATTGCACACCGCACGAGACCATGCGCAATATTGTGCTTTCGCATCTGCCTTGCGCACCTGTCCTGTGAATTGTGCACTGCACAGTCCAAGAGACACGTGGTCTTGGGAGCTTCCCGTATGTCTGGACAAGGGATGGGGGAGGCTCGGGCGGGTCGCGAGGGTTCTGGATTGCTGGGGGGAGGCGGGAGGGACGGAGGGTAGTAGCATTTCTTAAAATGATTCAACAGAGATAATGTATTTTAATATTTTTTAAAATTATTATTATTAGTAAATAATAAATAAATTAAAAATACATTATTTATTAAGAGTAGCATATGCAATTCCTTACAAAAATCATTAAAACATATTATTCATATCAAATATCCACAGCCTAATAATTTATTAGGCTGTGGATCTTTAAATGTTTTAATGATTTTTGTAAGGAATTACACATGCTATTGTATATCTATATTGAATTATTAAATAAAACGTCTTGCGAAAATGGAGATATAAGTAAAACTGGCAACATCACAGCCTTTGTTTCCCTGTCCCTCCGCTTTGCAACCCGCTCACTCCTCTGTTTGAATTTCCGCGAGTGAAAAAGTTACTACATGACAGTATTGTGATACCAACTCTAAAGCATGGAAGTGAAGCTTCGACCTTGTTGGAGGGACAGAAGTCAAGAGTGAGAGCTGTGAAAATAAATAAGTTATTTGAGAGGAGCATGTGGAGTTACATGGAGAGACAGATTGACAAGTGAGGAAGTGAAGGATCGTTGTGGTGTGGATGTGGATGTGATAGGAAGCGTTAGGAGAAACACACTGAAATGGTTTGGTCATATGGAGAGGAGAGTGAGAGACTGTTATGCTGAGTGTTTTTAGGTCGACTCCTCATCCTAAAAACACTAGCGTCTGAGCGGGTCCTCTTTCCGGACCGGAAGTAAAGCACCAACAAAGGAACAGGACATAAAAACTAGGCAGTATACCTTAACACATCTATTGCCTTAATTCTAAAACCGTTACAATATGATACAGAGTGATATTTGAGATACAGGATACAGGGACACAGAGTTAGACTTTGATAGCACAAAATACAGTTGCACTTAACACACGATATGATGCATGTATACCAATGTCTTTAGTTATATATATGTAGATACCCGTATTTCATTTAAACCCAAAATATATATACACTCGATAACAAGGGGAATACACAAGGTTAAGAGTCCGTGGGGGGAATATTACTATAACGAAGACAGGGTGCGGATCACGACACTCGACACAGTTACCTAGTCGCTGCGACACTTTACACAGGCTTTCAGTTCTCCCGCGCACCCTGATCGTCATTCACAATTACAGGAAGTTCTCTTATTCTGGGCACATGCAATTACTCTACTTCTTATGATTAAGTATTTTCTACTCTGCTGGGTATGTAATTCTTTTGGGGTAATAACAATAGTCACTGGTTATGTATTGATCACACTCTGTCACTGTTCACTGTTCCTCTTCCCCTGGCTTATTCTCGGTATAAGGGGCGTCACTTATTTACACGTGTTTCCTGGGTTGTTTCACTCTGTCACTGTTCGAGGGGGAGGAACTCAGGGGGACTCTGCCTGTAACGGGCAGCACACTACCCGCAGGGGAGTCACTGCCCGGGTCTGGGCCGTTGGTGAGTTGCAGGGAGGCCCTCCTGTCTGGGGGCCTTGACCTGAAGGGAGACCCTTACCTCGGGGTCTCGTCGGTGGGGTGCAGGGAGGCCCTCCTGTCTGGGGGCCTCGACCTGAGAAGTGGCCCTCGGGACTGGGGCCAAACAGCTGGAGGAGGCGGGCCTGACGTCGGCGGCTCCGCGGGGTGAGGGAGTCGGGGTTGCCCTCGCCTGTAGTCTGCTGGGCTCGCCTGGGGGTCCTGGGGGTGCGGTCGTCTGCCAGGGGACGCACCGTCAGGGTTGGACTGCGGCCTCGTCTCCTGCTGGTGCCTGTGAAGGACAGAGATTTCCCAGGAGTGGGAGGCAGGTCTGGTCTCGGACTTTGCCTCCACTCTGGTGACACCTCCGGGGCAACACTCCCGGGTGGTGCCAAGCAGTTCCCACAGGGCAACGCGGTAGGTTGAGTATACACGGAGATCGTGTCCTCTCCTACATACAGGGAGGGAAGCACAGAGGCAACTGTCTCTCCTGGGTCTTTCACAGCCGTGACTCCAGGTCTTTTTACCCTGGGACCCACTTTTAGCTGTCTGCTAGGGCCTCCTGCCCTTGGAGTAGCTGAGGGTACTAACACCTCGGTGCTCACTAAAGGGCCTCCTGCCCTGGACGTGGCTGAGGGCACTGACGCCTCTGTGCACACTAAAGGGCCTCTTACCCTGAAAGTGGCTGAGGGCATGGACACTCTGTGCACACTACTGGGCCTCCTGCCCTGGACGTGGCTGAGGGCACTGGCACTTCTGTACTCACTAGAGGGACTCTTTCCCTGGAAGTGGCTGAGGGCACTGCCCCTGAGGGGGTAACCATGGCCGTCGCCAAAACGTTACTTGGGACTGAAACCTGTTCAGTCCCACCCCACTGCTGACGATGGTTGTCCCGCCTGCAAGGTCGTTGCCGATCTTTGTTCACCTGGTGTCGGGCAGTTAGGGGGAAGAGGGGCGCAGGTCAGTAGTGGACGGGTGACCCTTTTGCCCTGGGTCACTAGCCCCCCCCCCGTTGTGTCTTCCTGGGGTGGTGGTCCGGCGGCGGGTATTTTAGAGACTAACGAGGAGTGTGTAAGTGAGGTGGAGGGGGGTAGAGGGAGGAGAGGCCAAGGATGAGATGGAGGGATGGAGTGGAGAAGTATATGAGAGAGAGGGGGGTGAGCTGGGAGCAGGGCAGTGAAATGGCAGGGGACAGGGTGACATGGAGGCAATTTGTTGCTTGTTTGTGGCCAGTGGCCACCCCTTACGGGATTAAGGCGTCTGGCAATAGATAAAATAATAAATAAAAGCAAGTAAGTATGCTAATTTATTTAAATATCTCAGTATATTACAGTAATTCCCACAAATATATGCAAATGGTTTGCGCTAGCGCTTAACAACATTGAGCAAGCTAAATATTAGGTTGCGCACTTGCGCAAATTACAAATAATAGAAAATAATAATAAATGTAATGCTAGGTGTTTTTGGGTCAGCCTCCCGTCCCTAGAGCACCTAGTGAGTAGCTGGGTTCTCTTTCTAGACCGGAGCTTAGACAAATAAGAGAGAGGCAGGACACAAAAACTCAAGGCAACACCTTACATGTTCATTACTAAATCTTACGCAGGAATGAGCAGATGTCACAAATACAAACAAGCTGGACAGTTATAATCCTTGGGCTGCAGATATGGAATAATAGTATCACACAGGATACTGTACAGGACCAGATTGGTTAGGGGGAACAACACTTGAGCTAGACACTTATGTTGGTGGGGGAGTTTAGATTTCCTAGGCCGGTGGTGGTGGTTGTCTCGATTTCCCAGGGCAGCGTTAATATATTACACTGGGCCTAAGCGTGACCTTATCGAGACGTGCCGTCACTGTTGCATTAAGTGTTCACTGTACCTTGGCCCGTAGATCACTTATACATTACTATGTACCCGGGTGGAGCTGGCGGTACTGGAGCTTCAACTCAGGGGCCTATGTATGATCTTCACTGTCTTACGGTGGCAATGTACACCATGGTAGGCCTGTCCTTCACTGTCTTACTATTGCACCATCTTTTCCACCACTTTCTTTTATGCTCTAACCCCCGACCCACTTTACTCTGTCACTCCTACACTGTCTGTATGCTGCGTATGTTCACTTTCATTCACTGTCAGGTCGGACGTGTCAGAGTCAGGTGCAGGGGCGGTGGCGGAGTCTCAGCCTCCCTACTGACGGGGCTGGGATCCGCCAAGGGCAGCTAGGTCCCGGGGGCGGGGGACAGCGCGTAGGGGCGTCCTCTCTCTCTGGGGCTGCTGGGGGCATAGGGGCCTGAGGCTTCTGGGCTCAGGGTGGGAGTCCGGTCCTCTGAGCTGGGGCCGAACAGTCGCTTGAACTTCTGAGTCAGGCGCCTGATGGAGGATGAGGATCTCTGGCGTCTGGGTGCAGGGAGGTCCCGCCCAGGAGTCTGAAGGGCGGTCGGGAGGCTGCAGTCCCCGCAGGTTGGGGACGCCGTCAGGAGTGAGCTGCGGCATCGGGGTCCATCAGGGGCGTCTCCACCGGCTGTAGGGAGAAGAGCCCAGTGGTGGTCACAGGGCCTTTCCAATACTCCTCCAGGCTGGGGGCTCCCTCCAAGTCGTGGGTAGGTGGACTGGGCTCAGCACCTGACGAAGGAGCGGCATCAGGCCATCTCTGGCGGTAGGGCCCGGCTACTGGCCGTGGCTGTCTTGGGACACCTTCGGAGCGGCTACCGGCCACCTCCTGCAGGAGGGTAGAGCGGCTACAGGCCGACTCTCTGGGGGCACCTTCAGGGCGGCTTCCGGCCGTCTCCTGGTGAAGGTGGGAGTGGGTTCCGGCCGTCTCCTGATTGACCTCCGGAGCGGCTTCAGGCCGTCTCCTGTAGGAGGGTGAGCAGCTACCAGCCATCTCTCCAGGGGCACCTTAAGAGCGGCTTCTGGCCGTCTCCTGACGAAGGCGGGAGCGGCTACCAGCCATCTCCTGATTGGCCTCCGGAGTGGCTTCAGGCCGTCTCCTGTAGGAGGGTGAGCAGCTGCAGGCTGTCTCTCCGAGGGGCACCTTCCAAGCGGCTTCAGGCCGTCTCCTGACAAAGGCAGGAGCAGCTTCAAGCCATCTCCTCTTTTCCTTTAGAGCGGCTTCAGGCCGTCTCCTGTAGGAGGGCAAGTGGCTGCAGGCCGTCTCTCCGCAGGGCACCTTCCAACTGGCTTCGGGCCGTCCACTGACGAAGGCGGGAGCGGCTTCAGGCCATCTCCTAGTTTCCCCCAGAGCGGCTTCTGGCCGTCTCCTGTAGGAGGGTGAGCGGCTATCAGCCGTCTCCTGTAGGAGGGTGAGCAGCTATCGGCCATCTCCTGTAGGAGGGTGAGCAGCTATCGGCCATCTCCTGTAGGAGGGTGAGCGGCTATCGGCCGTCTCAGGGGTGCTGTTAGGAACTGGAGAAACAGTTCCACCCCGGTCTGATCTGTGGGCAGCTCGCCCGGCAGGTCATCTTGTATTCCTGCTGTGGTGGCAGTGGGCGAGTTCCATGTCATAGGGGCGCGCGGCCCGGGTGGACTTATGCTGTTTCCACCCGGAGCTCATTCGCGCCATGTACACTCCTCCATGGGCTCCTTCTGGTGGCTCGTTGCGATCTGTTTTAATGTCCTGCTGCATTTTAATAAATAATAGTATGTTATTTTTATATCTCAATATTTTACAGTAATTCCCAGAAATATATGCAAATGGTTTGCGCTTGCGCTTTGCGACGTTGTGCAAGCTAAATATTTGTCAGATTGTGCACTTGCGCCTGCACAAGGTAGTGAACTGTGGATTGCGCATTGTGCTTGTGCAAGGTCCTTCTTCGTTTGCACTGCTCACCACTGGCAACTACTAAATACTACTACTACTACTACTACAACTACTACTACTACTACTACTACAACTACTACTACTGCTGCTACCACCTTCATCACCACCACCACTACTACTAGTAGTAGTAGTAGCAGTAGTAGTAGTAGTAGTATTTAAGTGTAATGTATTACATTCATGGTTCATTTCTGCCAAGTCAGATCCAGACAGGTCAATTTCCGCCCATAAAGATCAGGTCGGGATCCTTCAGGAGCAAGATGTATTTTGGCCACATAATATTCAGTCAGGATTTTCACATCCAGTCTGGGCTGCTGATTACCGTTCACTGTAAAATTTCAGCATTTTTCCTTCTCCAGGAAACTGTAGGTAAGGTTAGTAAAATGCCCGCCGCCGGACCTCCCACCTCACCACCCCCCACCCCACCACTGGGCCGCCACCGCACCACCACCCCAGGAGGATACAACGGTGGGGTTAGTGACCCCAATCAAGAGGGTCACCAGGACACTACGGTCCTGGGCCCCTGTTCCCCGCAACTGCCCCAACACCAGGTGACCGGGGAAAGGCAACTACCTTGCGGGCAGGACAACCGTCGTCAGAAAAGGGGTGGGACTGAACTAGCTTCAGTCCCAAATAACACCGTATTGACAGCAATTGTTACACCCTCTAGGGCAGGAGGCCCAAGGGCAGGAGGCCCAAGGCTATGGCCTAATAAAGTGTACAAGGGTAAGGCAACCCAAGGCTCCGGCCTTAGTACACCCCGGAGAGAGAGTTGCCCCAGTGCATCCCTCTCCTGCTGTTCTCTCCTACAGGAGCAACACCGCGCCGACGGTCCCTATACGTGGCGGGGAAGGAGCGGCTCCGTACACCCTTCAGTTGCTTCTGGTCGGAAAGATCAGCTCCCGGCTACGGCCAGAGTACGTACCAGGGTAAAGAGCCCCTGCAATCATACGTGTAGCTTTTCCCTACTACGGGAGCAACACTGCGCCAACGGTCCCTATACGTGGTGGGGAAGGAGCGGCCCCATACACCCTTCAGTTGCTCCTTGTAAGACGGGTAGGCATCCGGCTCCGGCCGTGGCACGTACCAGGGTAGAGAAGCCCCTGAAGATAGCCTCAGTACGTACTGGAGAGAGTGTGGCCTCTGTGCCTCTTATTCCGGCTTGTCTCCTACTACGGGAGCAACACCGCGCCGACGGTCCCTATACATGGCGGGGAAGGAGCGGCCCCTACTTCCGGTCCAGAAAGAGGACCCCGCTTCAGTCGCTAGTGTTTTTAAGACAAGAAGTCGCCTTAAAAACATCAGCATAACACTGGTGGCAAGCGGTGGTTCTGGATCCGAGTAAAAGCACGGAGGAACGATGAAAGGAAACTTGCACAATGGCAGCCAAACCGCACATCCAATTGCCGAGATTCAACCCGAACCAATGTGACACTGAAGTGTATTTAGATATGGTCAAACCCCTCCTAGATATAGGGTTTGACTCAGACAAAGAAAAAATTGCAGTCACATTGCCTAACCTGGGTAAAATAATTGCCACTGTCGCACCAAAAATCGTCCCAGAACTTACATGAGACCAATTCTCACAAATCGTGAGACAGGCTTTCACGCCATCCATAGGCAGAGTTGTCGCTCTCTCTCAACTCGACACCCTCACCTACGACGGTAACCTAGACGACACATTCGTCCAGGCTCGGTGCCTTGTCAGTGCCGCTTATCCCGAGGCAACTACAAATGCCCGAGATATACACACATTTAATGCCCTGCTGAGGATTCTCCCTAGCACAGTCAGGGAGCACTTCTCAATCTATGATCTCTCAGAGGACATGGACCAGGACGTGCAACTTGTCAGACGTCTCCTCGCCGCCCGTCCCATACCACAACCACTGAACGCGGTGACAAGATTCCCGACAAACCACAACCCTCCACCCAAACCTAAGCCACAGCCTCACCAGCCACCTACAGAGCCGACTCCTACTGTGGCCAGGGCTTACCCGCAGAAAAAACGCCCCAACCCCAAGGAACAAGGCAACCTGATTACCATTAATCCTTGGGAGTTCACGGCCTGCAGTCGCACCTGCCCCCTGCACGACATAAGAGAGCAGCTCAAGGCAAGCAGGCACAGAAACTTTCACCAGGGGTGCAAGAAAGTCTCCTCCTTAGACGACGACGCCCCGGAAGACGCCGCCGCCAATACTCTACCCAGGACCGGACTACGACGAACACGACGACCACACCCAACCTCAGCAGATGGATTTTTAGGCCCGCTCCCGCACCTCCCCACGGTGGCGGGGGCCACATCACACACCTACAGACCCCCAGTCCACAACAAGATTTGGCTAAACAGGGTCAAGGCACGATTGCTGGTAGATACGGGAGCAGCCAGATCGTGCCTCTACTCCCACTTCTACTCCCGCCACACCTCTGCCTTCGGCCCCCTTCTCCCCACTTCAGCCAACTTCGTCGACGCGGGGGATGGCCCCCTGCCTATCCATGGGGAAACACGGGTCCTTCAAACCAACACTCACCAACGAGTATCCACCAACCACCCATTCATCATATTCGATTCTACATGTAATCAATATGATGGATATCTTGGGCTGGACCTCCTCCAAAAACTCCACGCAACCATTGACTGTCATCAGCACCGCCTCCACTTCAGTCCAGCCTGCCCCAACCAAGCATCAATTAACAAGAAAAAAAAATCTGGAAGAAAAAAGAACACCACCCCCCCCCCCACACCACGCAGACACACACAACCCCCGGACACTCACCTGCCCCAACCCACCTGTACATCTGACCCCAACCCAACCTCACTCAATGCCTCACTTCATCCCCCTCCATCACCACCCCCCACTACACATCGTCTGGACCCCTCCCCATCTTTTCCTGCCACAATCGCCGCCTCAATCACCATTCCACCCCACCACGAAGCTTGGGTAAAACTTAACAGACCTTCAGGTACCTTCGTCCTTTTCTTACCATCCATCCCCACCGAATCACTCTCCTCCTGTTTAGTATCCCCCACCTTCCTTCCCCCACATGCCCATGAAATCCGTATTGCTAACCTCGCCACAACCCCACTAACCCTACAATGAGGACTCATCATTGGCGACACGGAAGAAGCTGAACCATGCCAAGCACCACCCCCCGATCATCCCACTCTCCCCGACCTACCATCACATCTATCCCCTTCCCAAACCAACAGCCTCCGACAACTCCTCCTGGACTTTCAGGACCTATTCTCCTCCGGTCCAACAGACCTTGGCCACACTACATATCTCAGCCACGAGATACACACGACCAGACCTCCAATTCGCCAACCATCACGATGAAAAAATCCAAAACAATGGGCAGAAGAAGACCGGCAGGTCCAGGATATGATCAATGCCGGCGTTATCTCCAACTCCACTAGCCCGTGGTCCTCACCTGTTGTACTCATGCGAAAGAAAGACGGGACTATGTGCTTTTGCGTCGATTACCGCAGAGTCAACGACGTTACTATCAAAGACGCTACGCCCCTACACAGGATTGACGACTCGCTTGACTCCCTACGTGGGTCGACCTGGTTCTCTACCCTAGACCTGCAATCAGGCTATTGGCAAGTCCCTGTCCATCCAGACGACAAGCACAAAACCGCCTTCTCAACATCGAACAGGAAGCATTATGAATTCAACGTTCTTCCCTTTGGACTCTGCAACGCCCCCACCACATTTTCCCGCCTGATGGAGTCAGTTCTCAGTGGGCTAACCTGGGAGACTTGTTTGGAGTACCTAGACGACGTCATCGTTTTCAGTCACACCTGGGCCGACCACCTCCACCGCCTCAAACAGGTTTTCCACCGCATCCGCCAGGCAGGGTTCAAACTGAAACCAACAAAGTGCATCTTGGCCGAGAGATCAGTCTCTTTCCTTGGACATCTGATTAACGCTGAAGGCATCTCCCCTGACCCAGAAAAACTACGTGCGATCGCCGACATTCCCCTACCTCGCGACGTACACGAAACTAGAGCCTTCCTAGGCCTAACGTCATACTACAGGCGGTTCGTCAAAGGATTTGCAGACATCGCCAAACCCCTACACGACCTAACAAAAAAAGGTGAGCCGTTCGTATGGACTGAACCGAGGAAAACTGCATTCACCACCCTCAAGTCCAAGCTAACCTCTGTCCCCATTGTCGCTTTCCCAGATTACAACCTCCCATTCCGCCTATATACCGACGTATCACTCACTGCCATAGGGGCTGTCCTTGCCCAAGTGCAAAACGGCCGCGAACATATCATCGCCTGTGCCAGCTGCACCTTAAATCCTGCAGAAAGAAATTATGCGGCCACCAAACGAGAGTGCCTGGGAATCACCTGGTCCCTCGATTACTTCCGCTCCTACATCTCAGGCACCCATGTGATAGTCATTACGGACCACCAATCCCTACAATGGTTACGTCAGTCAAACACCACCAACGCAAACTCATACAATGGCAGGAAACACTCGAGGAGTATGATTTCAAGATCTCATACCGACCAGGCAAACTCCACACAAACGCCGACGCCCTGTCCCGTCTACCAATCAATGCAATCTCAACAGAGCCAGACCTAATCCAAATGTGGCACAACAAACAACGCCCTACCTGGATCCCACCGAACACATTCGCCAAACTCCACCCACATGGCGAGCACCTGTTCGATCCCAACGGACACATCGTCCTAAGCCCCACCACCGCCCACGACACTATGCTACACCTCCACGTCCATAATGGCATCCACCTGGGGACTAAGAAACTCCTACAAGTCTTTAGTGACATGTACTTGACACCTAACCCATCCACCATTGCCAAGAACATACAATCCTGCCGAGCCTGTGCTTTAGGAAAGGACATCACCCGTATACCCGGCCCTTCAGGAAAATTAACAGCGCAGAAACCCTGGCAATTACTTTCCCTAGACGTCGTCGGCTCCCTCACACCCAAAGCAGGGTACAAATACATTATCACATTCGTGGATGTGTATTCAAAGTTTATCATCGCATGCCCCGCCAAAGATCACAGTGCAGTATCAGTCGCCGATGCCCTCACCCGCCATGTCTTCCCCTATTTTGGCATTCCCCAAGCACTGCACTCAGATAATGCCCCAGAATTTACTGGCAAAGTCTGGGAAGAACTGGCAAACATATTTGGATACCACATCTCCCACTCATCCCCCTACTGGCCTCAAGGTAACAGCATCTGCGAGAGGAGCCATCGCTCCCTCATGAACCAGGTCCGCACGTGCATTATGCAAACAGGGAACAATGATTGGCCTGCCCACGTCAAGATTATCCAATGGGGTTTAAATACATGCCCACGAGAAGACGGGATAACTCCACATGAAAGAGTTTTCGGGGAAACCCCACTCCTCCTACCACTCCGCCACCACCTCCAGCCACCCACCCTGCCCTCCACTACCGACCCTCTCCACCACCTCAAACGCCGCCTCCACCACCTACACACTCAACAAGATCTGGCGCCCGACACGAACCACTCCAATCCATACAAACCTGGTCAGTCCGTAGTCGTTGCACACCTGCCCGCCCCCTCCAAGACCTCCCCCAGATTCAATGGCCCCTTCAAAATTATTCGAGTCCCCAACCCATACCAAGTCATCATCGACCAACAAGGACAACACCGCACATACCGAAATCGCCACGTGCGACCCTTCCACCCACCCAACACTGACCACCTCCGCACCTGCCCGACCTGCACCTCTTCCCACACACCTGTCCATACCGACCTTTCTGAGAATTACCCCCCAGGCTCCTATTCCTACTCCTTCTCACCCCCACCTTCCACCACACCGACGACCAGCCCACTCCCCGACACACCACCACCACCGCCTACACCACCACCACCACCCGACACCGACACCCCTTCACAACTCACAACTCACCTCCCTACCACCTGTCCACCCACCACCTCCCGACCCACACCGCCCCCACCGCCCACATCACCACCACCGCCCAAAGCCACCACCTTCGCAGACCTCACCAATCACCACCCTACGACCTGTACACCCACCACCCCCCTCCCCCTTGACCATTCTCATTATACGCGCCACACCGCATCCCCACTCGCCTCCCCCCCTAACAGCCACACGCCCTCACCACCACGTGCACAACCACTCTCACCACCCACACCAACACTCACTACCACCACCACCAGATCAGGACGCCTTTCATGCCCACCCTCTAGATACACCCCAACACCACCTCCCATTGCACGCCCATCCCACTACCCACCACCACCACGTACCCCCCTACCCCAAACACCTCCCCCATAACCCTCCCCTTCCACCAAGCATGATGGAATCCTCCCAGGTCCCAATTCCCCAAGGTACAATGCTCCTCCCACCGAACCATCCCCCATAAAACCACCAATCTCCCGTCACTCTCCAGCATTCAGCTTTCGTCTCCTCACCAGGCACCATTCCCCGAGATGAAAGTGACGAGAGTACACTGGCTACCCCACGACTGCCCACATGCCAGAATCCAAGGGACTCCCCACCTTCTCCGACTCCGACCACCCATCCACCCTCCGGCTCACTCTCAACCCCCATCAGGAGCCTAACACCTTCACCAACCACTGGGTCAGCCTCCTACAACACCTCACCCTGGCCCACAAGACATCCACCTCCACCACATACCACCTCCAGTCACGGGGTCGTGACTTTTGCAACACGGAGGATGGTAAAATGCCCACCGCCGGACCTCCCACCTCACCACCCCCCACCCCAACACTGGGCCGCCACCGCACCACCACCCCAGGAGGATACAATGGTGGGGTTAGTGACCCCAATCTAGAGGGTCACCAGGACACTATGGTCCTGGGCCCCTGTTCCCCGCAACTGCCCCAACACCAGGTGACCGGGGAAAGGCAACTAACTTGCGGGCGGGACAACCGTCGTCAGAAAAGGGGTGGGACTGAACTAGCTTCAGTCCAAAGTAACACCGTATTGGCGGCAATTGTTACACCCTCTAGGGCAGGAGGCCCAAGGCTATGGCCTAATAAAGTGTACAAGGGTAAGGTGACCCAAGGCTCCGGCCTTAGTACACCCCGGAGAGAGAGTTGCCCCAGTGCATCCCTCTCCTGCTGTTCTCCCCTACAGGAGCAACACTGTGCCGACGGTCCCTATACGTGGCGGGGAAGGAGCAGCCCCGTACACCCTTCAGTTGCTTCTGGTCAGAAAGATCAGCTCCCGGCTACGGCCAGAGTATGTACCAGGGTAAAGAGCCCCTGCTATCGTACGTGTAGCTTTTCCCTACTATGGGAGCAACACCGCGCCGACGGTCCCTATACGTGGCAGGGAAGGAGCGGCCCTGTACGCCCTTCAGTTGCTCCTTGTAAGACGGGTAGGCATCCGGCTCCAGCCGTGGCATGTACCAGGGTAGAGAAGCCCCTGAAGATAGCCTCAGTAAGTACTGGAGAGTGTGGCCTCTGTGCCCCTTACTCCGGCTTGTCCCCTACTACGGGAGCAACACCGCGCCGACTGTCCCTATACATGGCGGAGAAGGAGCGGCCCCGTACGCCCTTCAGTTGCTCCTTGTACGATGGGTAAGCTCACGGCCACACCCAACGTACGTACCAGGGTAAGGCGACCCAAGGCTCCAGCCTCAGGATGTACCGGAGAGGACATGGGCCACGTGAGTCCTTCTCCAGCCTCTTTCCCCTGTGGGAGCCCTTCGTCACCACCCGGGAATATAGCCCCGGAGGTGTTGCTAGAGTGGTGGCAAGGCCCAATATCGGACCTACCTCCCACGCCTGGGAGATCCTTGTTCCTGCCCGAGTCCCGACAGGGAAGCTGCCACAGCCCATCCCCCTAGGCGCCTGCAGTCCCAGGAACCCCAGGCCAGACCCACTGGCTCCCAGCGAAGGCGATCCAGGCTCCCTCACTCCACGGAGCCAGAGACGACAGGCCCGATTGCTCCAGCTGTTCGGCCCCAACTCGAGGGCCACCTCTCAGGTCGAGGCCTCCAGACAGGAGGGCCTCCCTGCACCCCACCGACGAGTGTGACCCAGGCAGTGACTCCCCTGCGGGTAATCCCTTGCCCTCTGCAGGCCGGGTCCCCCTAGGGCTCTACCCTCATGCCCTTGTCACGGAGTAACATTACCCAGGAGATACAGGTAAATAGTGACGCCCCTTGTGCCGAGAACAAATCAGGGGAAATAACAGTGAACAGTAACTAAGTGAAGACCAGTGCGAAACCAGCAACAGTTACCATTAGTCCAAAAGAACTCAGTGTCGGCAGGACAGAGAATGAACCTTAGAGTAAATATACGAGTTCCCCCATAACAGAACTTCCTGTGAACGCATAAGACTAGTGTGCGCGGGCAGATTAAAAGCCTGTGTGTGAGTGTCACCGTGACCAGGTGACTGTGTCAAGTGTCGCTATCCACACCCTGTCTGATTTATAGTAGTATTTCCCCTACAGACTTCCAATCTGTTTATCCCCTCTGTGATCAGTTCAGTGTATATCCTGCCTAAAAGTGACACATAGACAATAACATATATAATTCAAGACATCCCTGTATGAGCATTGTATTGTGTACTGAGTGTGACTGTATCTTGTGGTGCCGAAGGTTAACTCTGTGTCCCTGTCCCCTGTATCTCAAATATCACTCTGTGTTGTATTGTAACGGTTAGAATTAAGGCAATAGATGTGTTAAGGTGTACTGCCTGGTTTTTATGTCCTGTTCCTTTGTGGGTGCTTTACTTCCGGTCCGGAAAGAAGACCCCGCTTCAGTCGCTAGTGTTTTTAAGACGAGAAGTCGCCTTAAAAACACCAGCATAACAGTTAGGTTTGTTTTTTTAGTGTCAGATTAGGTTACTTTGTTAGTCAGATAGGTTAATCCGTTAGGTTAAATTAGGATAGGATAAAAAATAAAAAATGTGGAGGGGTGATCTTCCTGGGAAAATCAAACTTAGCATGTCGTGCAAAAATGGTATACAGAAGGGAAATTTGCATCCAGGACAGACAGATCAGGTCAGGGCTCGTATTTTTGCTGGTTAAGGAAGTTCCCTAACACCATCTCCTCACCGATTTATTTATTTGGATATGGGTGGATAATATCCTTCAGTGACCCAATGTTTGGGGCACTAATAGCGGCGTTCCATACTGAATAAATAGACTTGTGTTATAGTATTTGCGGAGGAATGCCTGGCCTGAACCGAACTACGTCACCCGTACAGCTGGGGACAAAATATATTCGTAATGCATCACTTCACTGCGATAAACAACGAGAGAGTGAGCTATGGCTTTCAAATCCTAGTGATAGTATATTTGGAGCCCATCCGACTTCTCAGAATATTTTGTAAAAGTTTCAATAAAGTTCGACCAAAAATGTGGAGAGATTTTGTTGTTGGCAACTGTGTCTGTGTGTAGTTCGCCTTGTATGCAGCACCACCCAACTCATCCAAGGTTTGGCTGGGAAAAAAAGAAGTTCCACGGGGACTGTGAGGAACCCAAGGATGAAAAATGAAGTGAAAGAGAGGCCCGCATCACAGGTGATATATATAGATTTCGGTTATTTGTACTGTATACTTTCTTAAGGTTCTCTTGTTTATCGTCTTAATATCGACACAGCTTGCCTCAATAACATACAAAAGGAAACAGTAGTGCAATCTTCAGACTAAGTCAACAAAGAACAGACGCTATGAAGTCTCCAAAATGACTAAGTGTCACTGTCTTAAAATATCCTGAAGGCGTGAGGACTGACCTGAGAATGTGGATGTAGGGGTGGATGGTCATAAAGATCCAGTTCCCTGCCACCACCAGACGCATCGTGTCTTCCCACGCCTCTGACATCCACACCGCGGGGGGAAAAAAGAGAATTTACCTCCATAAGAAGAGACATGCGTACAGACAGACAAGTGGAAATTAAGTACTTTGGCAGAAAGACAAACTGACAAAGAAGGAAGAGGCAGAGATATAAATCAAGAAGCTATGCGGTGCAGTAATATGCACAGAGAAGAAGAAATTATATTATAAAAGAGTATTAAACATAGTGAGAAATAAACACAGTAAACAGAGATAAAACAGTTATAATTAAATAAAGGCTATTAGAAATAACACAAACGAGAATACACACAAATATAAAGACAATGAAAGGCAACATGGTCAGAAATCGACAAGGTAAATAACCGGAAATAAATACGCTGCACATTTAGGGTAAAAATGAAACAAACACATGATCATGAGAACAAATACACAAGCAACAAGAACACACACACACACATATACACACTTGAGACGACAGAAAGGCAGGACGTACGACGCATTGCTCCATGCTTGACCAATCTTGGCTACAATTGGCCATACCTAAATAGTATCTTTATATGTGTCAAGCTCTGTACTGGGATAAACTAAATGGTGTTTAAATATAAAAGAGGAAGTTTAAGCAAAAGTGTTGTTCAAATAACAGAATACAACAAAATAGTGCAGGAATGCACCAAGCAACACCAAGGAATGCAAAACCGTAAGTAGAATCTTTCTCTTAGTACCACAAGATGACCACCATCTTTAGTAAAGCAAATTTGGAACGAGTTAAGAGATAAAGGTAGAAAGCAGGAAGATGATTTCTACCCGGAACTGGTCTTTCCACCCCCAGCTTCACCCCGGCTACTACCTGCCTTGCTCTCCATCACTCCTGGTAAAATCTGGCCACGTGGTACAACTTTACATATACAATACACATAAACACATCGGCCCAGCACTCCCGCTTCTCACTAATTTCATTACTCATATTTGTAGTCTGTAATTATTTTATCTGTGTAATTGATCCACACATGCTGTAATGTATTGACCTTATACTATTCTGAAATCATGCAGTAACTCTGTATTGTTCCAGGTCAATAATCACTCCCCTCTCTGTTTCATCCCAGCACATTTGTGTTTATCCTTACCATTTGCCTTGGTGTACCCCCTAGTAAAATATTCCCCACAACTAGAACACCACAAGATCATAGCAGTGATATTGAGAAGAAGATAACCCTGGTGAATGAAGCGATGCAAAGCTACGAAAATGATGTGGAAACAACGTAGGCTGAAATGGTGAAAGTAAAGAAAGACTTGGAAACAAGAGTCGAAGAAAAGAGCATTAAAAAGGAAGTGAAGAAAATAATCCAAAACAATCTAAAATTGGTCAAAGATTCAGCAGACATCAACAAATCTATAGTATCACTGGTATAGAGGAGGAAGAAATAAAAAAAACAAGATTTTGAGAGACAAAAAGAAGATGGCAAAATGTAATGAGCATACTGAAGGAAGTATCAGAGGAAATCTGTAATAAAGAAATAGAAGAACACAAAACGCTAGGGAAATATGAGAGAAATAAGTCAAGGACCTTTAAAATAACTTTCCAGAGTGTGAAGGAGATACTAAAAAATGCAAACAATCTTTTAGAAAAAGAGGAATTCAAAATGTATGGATAATAAGATGCCTAACTCAAGAGGAGCTGGGATAACTAAAAGATGAGAGGGAAGAGGCAAAAACATAGAACGATGGAAGATCAGAGGAAGAGAAGAAAACACTTTTTTTTTTTTACAAAGTAATTGAATTGCAAGTACGAAAGTGGTACATCACCAGGAGGGAATAAAAAGGAAGACGGTAGTAGACCCAAGTCATGACAAGTATGTAAATAAGATGATTAAGTTGATGTACTCAAATGTAGATGGAATGGTATCAAAATTATCAGAGTTCAGTGATTATATCAAACAAAAGGAACCACATATTACTGTACTTACCTAACTGAAACAAAATTAACAACAAGGATATCAAAGGATACCCTAAACCTAGAGGAATACAATATATGGAGAAGAGATAAGAACTAAAATAGGAGGAGGAATTATGATATTAACAAAGAAAAATCTGCAAGTCAAAGAAATAAAATTAGATATACCCTCACAAATAGAAGTGATTGCAGTCGAGATTAATACATCTGAAGGGAAAGTAATTGTGGCAAATCTATACATGCCACCCAGATCAAACACTGGGGAAAGAGGTGAATTTGAAGACCTGACAGAGGGTACATTTCAAAGTTTAAAAGCATTACTACATAGAATGAAGGAGCAATCTGAAAGAATCAACTGAAGATTCGATACAAATATAAATTGGAATACTCTAGATATAAAAAGCCAGGAAAGCTGTTGGGACCAAAAGCTCCTGGATCTTGTGCAGGAGTTTTTCCTTAAATAACATGTAAAGGGAAGCACCAGAAAAAGAGGACTTCATGTATCATCAGTACTAGATTTTATATTTACTAGGCAAGAAAATGATACTGACAATATAATGTATCGCCCTCCATTCGGCAAAAGCTACCATGCAGTATTAAATTGCAATTTCAGGATTTCATATGACATAGTTAACAGTAATGAAAGTTACGAAAAGAGCCTTAACTACAAAAAGAGCAAATATCATAACCTAAAGAAATACTCCTTAGAAATAGATTGGGGAAATGAGCTTAGAGGACAAGATTTAAATGTTATATATAGAAAATTCTGTGAACTTTATGAAATAGGAGTCCAAAATTACATCCCTCAGCACAAAGAAACAGAAATGAAAATAAAGAAATGGTTTAATGAAGAATCTAAAGAGAGAGAGAGAGAGGGACGTTGTGGAATAGATACAGAAGACACAATAGTGAGAAGGTATATAACAACTATAAAAAGGCAAGAAACGATTATACAAGAATAAGGAGAGAATCCCAAAAACAGTTTGAGGAAGACATCATAAAAGTAGTGATCAACTGAAGCTATTTTACAGCTACATCTGAAGCAAAACCAAAGTAAAAGATAAAATACAATCCATTAAGGACAAGGGGATCATCTATACACAAGAGAAAGATATTTGTGAAGCACTCAATAAGAATTTCCAATCAGTTTTCACAGAAGAAAAATAATTTTGAGAGGGATATGGAACATGTATTCCCACACTTATTACCAGATATACATATATCAGAAAAAGGAATACAGGAGTTAGGTAATTTAGACAAAGGAAAAACAAATGGTCCTGTTGAAATTTTATGTTGGGTGCTACATCAGTGTGCAAAGAAGTTAAGTAAACCATTATCTATAATATTCCAGGAATCCTTGAGACAAGGTAAACTATCTGATATTTGGAAGAAAGCAAACATTGTTCCCTTATTCAAGAAAAGGAACAGGCAAAATCCACTCAGCTACCGACTAGTATCACTAACCAGTGTTTTAAGATACTGGAAAAGCTGATAAGAAACGTTTGGGTAAACCATCTAGAAGAACACAATATGATACCAGACAGGCAATTTGGTTTCAGAAAGGGAAAATCATGTGTTACTAACCTATTAAGCTACTATGACGGAGTTGCAGAAACATTACAGAAAAGAGAATGGTGGGTGAACAGTATCTTTCTAGATTTCAAGAGAGCATTTAACAGAGTACAGCACCAAAGACTTTTATGGAAACTGTACCATCAAGGAGGAATCCAAGGCAAACTGTACTGTTGGATGCAAGATTTTCTCAGAAAAGGGAAGTGAGAACGGTACTAAAGAGAAATTACTCATCATGGAGGGAAGTGACAAAAGGAGTTCCACAGGGCTCAGTGTTGGCACCAATTAAGTTTTTAGTGTAAATAAATGACATAGATAGTACCATTGGAAGTGAAAGCTGTTTAATATGTTTGTTGATGCAAAAATACAAAGGAGAATTACTAACAGATTTTTGTAAAGAGCTACAAGAATTAAATAAGCTTCATGAATGGAGTAATACATGGCAAATGGAATTCAGTATGAACAAGTGTCATGTAATCAAGTTTGGTAAAAGTGGAAAAAGACCAGACTAGATCATAAGTTAGGAAGTAAAACCCTAAACATATAAGAATGAGAGAAGAACCTAGGTGTGATTATCAATAAGACTATCTATGGCTGACCACACCTGTGAGAAGGTATGGAACATGCATACACTGCTTGCAAATATGAGAATAGCATTCACATACAGACATGCTGAGAAAGATAACATCATTCATCGGACCAAACCTGGAGTATGCATCAGTAGTATGGAATCCCCATTAAAAAAAAAAAAAAAAAAAAAAACATAGATAAGACTGAAAAAGTTCAAAGGGCCGCAACAAGATGGGTACCAAGCTCAAGGGATCTAAGCTACAAAGAAAGACTATAAAAACTGAATTTGCCAACACTACGAGAGAAGGAAAAGAGGATGCATGATTATGCTATATAAATGCATATCAGGGAAGGAGAAAATAGACATAAATTAATATATAACCTATGGGGAACCATCAGCAAGAGGACACTCCAAAAAACTGCGTTAAATGAGAGGCGATAATGACGTAGGGAAATGTACCGGTAGTTTCCCAGATAGGGCAATTGATCAATGGAATGCACTACTGAATGAAACAGTGTGTGCCAAAACAATTCATAAATTTAAGGAGATGTATGATGTAAATGGTTTAAGACACGGGACAGTACGAGCTTGACTCATTCCTGTAAAAATACAATTAGGTAAGAACAAGTAGGTAAGAACATCACACACACACACACACACACACACACACACAATGTGAAATATACTGTTTTTGAGTCACCTTTTACATTTTCCTTTAGAAATAGTATTAATCTTTAACCCATTGGCGTCCAGCATCTCCTATAATGGATGGAACTGGACATTTTCAAAATTTATTAAAGAAAGGAACCCCGGGGTAGGGACCCATGAGCTTTGCGACTATGAGCCGTTAGGCGGAGAGTGGTACGCTTAGTATCTGTCCAGTAAAATCCTTCGCACAGAGACTCTGGCCACTAATGGGTTAAGAAAAGAATAGTTAAATCCCATAAGACAGAAGTTTATGAAGAACACAAAACAAAAAAATGTCAAGTGCAGCAGTGCATGACCATAAACTGACTGAAACATCATCATCATCATCATCATCATCATCACTGCCTTTACCCACTAATAAAAAAATGTGGGTAGGATCCATGTAAATGAAAGGGAAGGTTCAAAAGTACAAAAGTAAGACTGATATGAAATAGGGATCATGTCAGTACGTTCGTCACTCAGGTTTTCGAAATTCGAGAGACAGACAGACAGAGTATATAGGGTACAGTATCCCACTGCTACCCCCACCTGTAAGGTGGTAGGGGGGTTTCAAGAATACTCCCCCAGTATCCCTGCTTGTCGTACGAGGCGACTAAAAGGGTTGGTGGTGGGTTAGTGCCCCACCCCGTAAAAAGAACTAACTAAAAAAGCAAATAAAGCGCCTCGGACCCGGACGGACCATACGTTGACGACTAAGGAACGGACAAAGGACATTCTGAGAGTAGGAACGTGGAATGTGAGAGGAGTGAATGATGAAGTGAAAGAGAGAGAGATTGTCCAGGTGCTTGAGGATGCAAAAGTGGATATATGTGGATTGACTGAAACTAAATGGTAAGGTGAAAGGATGAGAGAATGGGAATACAGTGTAGGTATATGTGCGGGAGTCAGTGAGAATGAGAGGGCAAGAGAGGGAGTATGTCTGATGATAAGCAAGAAGTGGAAGGAGAATATAAGAGAGTATGGAACAGTGGGTGCAAGGATTGTATGGGTGAGGATGAAAGTAGGTACTCAAGCATGGGCGATTGTATGTGTATATGCTCCAACAGAGGATCGAGTGGCAAGAGTGAAAGATGAGTTTTGGGCGAGAGTAGAAGCATGTATGGACAAGTTTGAGAGGAGCGAGAGAGTGCTGTTGATTGGAGACATGAATGGCAAAGTCGGGAATGTACGAGTGGATGGAGTGGTTGGTCAGTGGGGTGTGCCAGCGGAAGTAGATGGGAATGGTAGTGCTTTGGTGGACATCTGTGCTGGTAAGGGGTTGGCAATAGCCAACACCTACTTTCGTCATAAGATGATCCACCGGTATACATGGAGAGTAATGAGGAGGATGGATGGTGAACTTGTTGAACGAAAGGCAATGATAGACTACGTGTGTGTGGATGAGCGAATGAGAAGACAAGTGTTGGATGCAAGGGTGTGGAGAGGGTGGGGGAATGGAGTCTCGGACCATCACTTAGTGATGGCCAAGGTAGAGCTGCAAAGAAAGTGGTTGAGGAGGCGAAGGGGAAGACAGGAGGAAGCAGCTCCTGTGAGAAGAGTGGAGAAATTGCAAGATAGTGAGAAGAGGACAGAGTATAAGAGCATAGTGGAAGAAAGATTGGGAAGGTATGAGCTAGAGCAGATGGAAGGGGTGGAAGACGTATGTAAGATATTCACGGAAGAGATAAGCACAGCGTGTGAGGCGGTTTGTGGAGTGAGGAGGAGATGCAAGGGTGTGCAAGGGACAGCATGGTGGAATGATGAGGTGAAACGAGCTGTGGAACAAAAGAAGAAGGCATATGGTGAATGGTTGGCGAGTAGAGGTAGGGGAGAAGATGAGAGAGAGAGAAGAGAGGTATATGTGAGCAGGAGAAGGGAGGTTAAGAGACTGGTGAAGGAGAGTAAGAAGAAAGTGGATGAAGAGTTTGGGAGGAATCTGAGTGTGAAATGGAGGGAGAGTAAGAAATTGTTTTGGAAGGAGGTAAAGAAAGTAAGGCAGTGTGAAAGGGAAATAGTAGGGGAGTGAAAGATAGGAATAATAGATTGTTGGTGGAGAAGAGAGAGAAATTGAGGAGATGGAAGGAGCACTTTGAGGATTTGTTGAATGTAGAGAGTGAGAGCAGTGTGAGTATAAGTGGTTGGGGAATGGCTGGGAGAAGAAGAGATGAGAGGAGGGAGGAAGAGATCAGTAGGTCGGAAGTAGTGGAAGCGATGAAGAAGATTAAGCTGGGAAAGGCCCCAGGAATTGATGGAGTGTGTGGTGAAATGCTTAGGTATGGGGGTGAGATTGTTGTGGAGTGGATATGGAAGTTGTGTAGATTGGCTTGGGAAGAGGGAAGGGTTCCAGAGGACTGGAAATCAGGTATAATTGTTCCTCTGTACAAAGGAAAAGGGGAGAGAGAAGTATGTGGTAACCATAGGGGTATTTGCCTTCTTAGTGTGACTGGTAAAATATATGGTAGAATACTCATTGATAGGGTTAGGCATATGACAGAGGAGCTAGTTGGAGAAGAACAAGGGGGATTTAGGAAGGGAAAAGGGTGTGTAGATCAGATATTTGTTCTAAGATGTTTAGTGGAGAAGTATCTAGAGAAGGGAAGGAAAGTGTATGCTGCCTTCATGGACTTGGAGAAAGCTTATGACAGAATAGATAGGAAAGGTATGTGGAAGGTATTAAGAATATATGGAGTGGAGGGGAAATTGTTGAGTGCTGTGAAGAGTATGTACGAGGGAGCTAGGGCTACGGTGCGAGTGGATGGTGAGCTGAGTGAGTTCTTTGATCTCAATGTGGGACTGAAACAGGGGTGTGTAATGTCTCCTTGGCTGTTTAATATATATATGGATGGGGTCGTAAAGGAGGTACAAGGTAGGGCAGTGGATGTGGGGGTGGCCTTAATGAATGAGGGTGAGATTTGGAAGCTTCCGGTGTTGCTGTTTGCTGATGATACAGTATTGTTGAGTGAAGATGAATGGGAGTTGCAAGGTTTGGTGAATGAATTTGGGACAGTGTGTAGGAGGAGGAAGCTGAAAGTTAATGTAAACAAAAGTAAAGTTATGGTGTTTGAGAGGAATGAAGTCACAGAGTGTGCAGTGAGGTTGGATGGTGAGGATATGGAGAATGTGAGTGCATTCAAGTACTTGGGTAGTGTGATGAGTAAGGATGGAACTTTGGGGGATGAAGTACGTGAAAGGGTACAGCAGGGAAGGAAGGTTGTTGGCACACTGAAAGCAGTGATGAGAAATAGGGAGGTGAGTATGGAAGTTAAGAAGTCACTGCATGATGGTATTGTGATCCCTACCCTGACGTATGGAAGCGAGGCGTGGACCTTGCAAGAGGGGAACAAGTCAAGAGTGAGAGCAGTGGAAATGAGTTACTTGAGAGGAGCATGTGGAGTGACATGGAGGGACAGGTTGACGAATGAAGAAGTGAAGGAACGTTGTGGGGTAGATGTGGATGTGGTTGAAAAGATTAGGAGAAATACACTGAGGTGGTTTGGACATGTGGAGAGGATGGAGAATGAAAGACTGACTAAGAGGGTGTATGTAGGTGAGGTGGAGGGAGGGAGAGGGAGGGGTAGACCGAGGATGAGGTGGAGGGATGGAGTTGAGAGGTATATGAGGGAGGGGGGGTGAGTTGGGGGGAGGGGAGTCAAATGGTGGGTGACAGAGTGACTTGGAGGCGTTTTGTCTGCGGCCACCCTTTGCGGGATTAGGGCGTCGGGCTATAGATAGATAGATAGAATATACTATTCTGCTCTAACTTGGCATAAAATTCTTTTCTTTTGGTTTGATTGCTGAGGTCTAACATGAGATTCACAATAGAGTTTGATGCTAATCACAAAGAAGTGATATGGAAGTAGTGTATATCTATATCATTGTCTTTTTCTGCCACTGACGTATGGACCAAGTTAAGATGAAAAAGTTACAGTAGCCTCTTGGCCACTCAAGCCAACCAATGATATGGTCAGCTTTGCTTTATCTGAAGACAAGATTTCCAGACTGAGTGCTTAATGAGCCATTCATCAGTTACTTATATATTTTCGAAGGTGTTGCAGTACAATTATTGTTTGCAGTGTGAAACAGAATTAGCATGATCATGATGATTCCCTTCCACCTCCATCTGTGGCCCGGCCAACACACTTACCTGCCCTCAGAATGAAGCGGTGGCCATTCCTTTCATTGGAGAAGTTCACGAACCCAGTTTTGCCACTCAGCACCCGTAAACGGAACCTCAAACAAAGGGTGACAGAGGCAAGGTGGGGACTGGAGGACGAAGAGGAGGAGAAGGAAGGGAAAGAAAGTGAAGAAAAGGATGATAAGGAGGAGGAAGAGGAAGAGGAGGTGGTGGTGGTGGAGGAGGAGGAGGAAGAGGAAGAGGAGGAGGTGGTGGTGGAGGAGGAGGAGGAGAATGGGTTGAGGAGGATACGGTACTGAAGGATGTCTTGGATGTCGTCACACTCATGCCACTCCAGCGGTTCAATGAACCTGTACACCCTCACGCTTGCCACGGGAGCTGTGAGGATCAAGGGAATACAAGGAGCAGTCAAAGTACTTATACCTATAACCCCCTGACATCAGAAGTCTCCCCGAAGTTTGTTGAAATCATCAGGCAGTCAGCTTCTCATATTCGCGGGTTAGTTAACAGGCACTCCCAGGAATAGCAAAATCCGCGAATAACTAGTGCCCCCCCCACCACCACCACAAAAATATATGCCCTTGCAGTTGGAAATAAACTACATGATTGCCTGAAACCTTTTGCAGAGCCCTGATATATCACCAGAATCTTCTTGCTTAAAAGTTTACATTGTTAAGAAGTGGGATTTGCCAGTTGGGTATTTCTAGAGAATTCCCAATTTTTTCCATAATTCCGTACTTCCCTTACGAGTCAGAGTTACCAGCTAGCCTGCTGTTTGTGATCGTAGTTATTTTGTAAGTTGTACATTAATTGTTGTGCTCTTTTCCTCAATAATGTTTTATTTATGTGACTGTTTATTAAATTATGTAATTCAGTTTAAGTTTGTACGCTAAATAATTTACAGCATTATGTAATGTAAGAAAACTCTGGCATGTTTTGGATGTTTCCGAGTTGGTAACTGTTGTAACCACGCCCTCAGGAAAACACCGGAACTGTGGAGAAATGTATATCATTCTAGAACAATGCAAGCTTATATAAGGAGACTAGAGCAAGTTCAGTCCGTTTTCAATTCAGTTTGAGTGTCAGTGCAGTGTCAGTGAAGTTTGTATATCACTGGTACTTGTGAAATTAGTGTTGTTGGCAAACTGTGAAGTGTAATTGCAGTTAGTAAGTGTATCTTTAGTATTTGTGATGTGTGAAATGAAGTTGGAAACCGTTAAATGTAAATATTTGGTAAATAAAGACAGTGAACTTAAGAAGCCAGTGTTTATTTTCAACACCTGAGCTGATCTTGTGTGCTGTATACCGGAAGGCTGACCATAGGAAATACAGCTCACTGGGCAACATCTCTTCCTATACTGATCTACTGCTGTTGGAGCCTGTGGCAGTGTGGGACAGGGACATAACACTGGTGTCAGGAGTGGGATTTTATTGGGAAGTGCTGCAGTGAGTCAAGTCTTCGACATGGAGCAGGGCGTGTGCAGACAAGATCCTGAGTTGGGCAGGAGGAGGAAGTGTCTCTGGCGACAATCATGAAGCTATTACAGCTTCAGAATAAAGGACAGAAAGAACTTAAAGAACAGTTACAAGCACAAAGTGTACAACTGCAAGCACTGGATGAAGGACAGAAATAACTCAAAGTACTATTACAGGAAGAAAATGAAAAATTAGTAAAGGAATTAAACAAAAAAGACACAACAATAGATGAGCTCTCAGTTGAGGTGGGCTCACTTAGAAGGAAGCTTAATGAAATTGCAAGTACAGTTGTCAACCATGAGTGTACAGTATTATGGAGTTCAGAAATGATACAATCAGGCAAGCAAGCAGTCTCATAGACCAAAGCAGTGATACTGAAAGGAAGATAACTCAGGTGAATAAAGTGATGCAAAGTTACAAAGATGATGTGAAAATTACATATACTGAATGCTGAAAGTAAGGAAAGACTTAGAAACAAGAGTCGAAGAAAAAAGCATTAGAACGGAAGTGAAAAAAAAAAATCCAAAACAACCCAGAATTGGTCAAAGATTCAGCAGATATCAAAAAACCTACAGTAATCACTGGTATACATGAAGAAGAAAACAAAATTTCGAGGGACAAAAAGGGGATGGTAAATATAATGAGCATATTGAAGGAAGTATGAGAGGAAATCTGTGATAACGACATAGAGGAACATAAAAGGCTATGAAAATATGAGAGAAATAAGTCAAGACCCCTGAAAGTAACCTTCTGGAGACTGAACACTGTGGAGGAAACACTAAAAAAGGCAAACAGACGCATGGAAAAAGAGGGATTTTAAAAAGTATGGATAAAAAGATGCCCAACTCAAGAGGAATTGGGAATACTAAAGAAGAGGGAGAAGGCAAAAACAAAGATTAAGGGAAGATCAGAGGAGGAGTACATTTTTTAATAAAGTAATTGGATTGCAGGTATGTAAGTGATACATAATCAACAGGGAATAAAAAGGAGGAAGGTAGTAGACTCAAGTTATGCCAAGTATGAAAACAAGATGATTAACTTGATGTACTCAAACTTAGATGGAATGGTGTCTAAATTATTAGAGATAGAAGATTATACCAAAGAAAAGGAGCCACATACAATTTGCCCTGCAGAAACAAAATTAACTCCAAAGATATCAAACAATACCCTAAATATACATGAATACAGTATATGGGGAAGAGACAGAAAATTAAGAAAGGGAGAGGGAATTATAATCTTAACAAAGAACAAAACACAAATCAAAGAAATAAAAGTAGATATACCCTCACAAGTACAGTAGAACTGTTTGAATTGGAAATTAACTCATCTGAAGTGAAATTAATCGTGGCAAATTTATACATGCCACCCAAAACAAATACCTGGGAAAGAGGCAAATATGAAGACCCAGCAGAAAGTACAATTCAGAGTTTAAGAACATTACTACAGAGAATAGAAGAAAAATCTAAAAGAATTATATTAACTGGAAATTTCAGTACAAATAAAAATTGGAATACTCTAGATGTAAGAAGCCATAAAAGTTGTTGGGATCAAAATCTCCTGGATCTTGTGCAGGAGTTCTTTCTAACACAGCATGTAAAGGAAACACCAGAAAAAGAGGACTTGATGATCCATCAGAACTAGACCTTACATGTACTAGGCAAGATAATGATATTGACAATATAGTATACCACCCTTTAATTGGCAAAGGAGACCACGCAGCATTAAATTGCAACTTCAGAACTGCATATGACATAGCTAACAGTAATGAGACTTACAAAAAGAGTCTAAACTACAAAAATTGCAACTACCTTGACGTGAAGAAGTACTGCAAAGAAACAGATTGGAAAAAGGAGCTTAGATGAAAAGATTTAAATATTATATATAGAAAATTCCGTTACTTTTATTAAATACCAGTCTAAAATTACATCCCTCAGCACAAAAAAAAACAGAAACGAAAATAAAGGAATGGTATAATACAGAACGTAAAAAAATCAAAAGAAAAAAGAGAATGTAGAATTGATACAGAAGACACAATAGTGAGAAGGCATATAACTGCTATAAACGGGCAAGAAATGATTATACAAAGATAATGAGGGAGGCTCAGAGACCGTTTGAGGAAAACATAAAAAGTAGTGATCAACCTAAGCCATTTTACAGCTACATCCGAAACAAAACCAAAGTTAAGGACAAAATACAATCCATTATGGATGAGATCACCTATACACAAGAGAAAGATATTTGTGCAGCACTAAATAAGCACTTCCAATCAGTTTTTACAAAAGAAAAAAATTTGAAAGAGATGATATGGAACGTGCATGCCCAAACATATTATATACCAGATATAAAGAAGATCAGGAAAAGTTAAGTAAATTAGTCAAAGGAAAAGCATATGGCCCTGACGGAATCTCAGGTTAGGTGCTACATGAATGTGCAGAAGAGTTAATCAGACCATTGTATTTAATATTCAAGGAACCCTTAGGTCAAGGAAAACTACCCGATATTTAGAAGAAAGCAAACATTGTTCCCCTATTCAAGAAAGGGAATAGACAGAATGCACTCAACCACTGACCAGTGTCACTGACCAATGTTGTAAGATACCAGAAAAGCTGATAGAAAAAAGTTTGGGTAAGCCATCAAGAAGAACACAGTATGATACCAGAAATGCAGTTCGGTATTAGAAGGAGAAAATCATGTGTTACTAATCTAATAAGCTACTATGATAGAGTTACAGAAACATTACATAAAAGAGAAGGATGTGTGAACAGTATCTTTCTAGATTTCATGAAACCTTCTGACAGAGTACCGCACCAAAGACTTTTAAGGAAACTGTACCATTGGAATCCGAGCAAACTGTACTCTTAGATGCTGGATTTTCTCAGAAAACGGGAAATGAGAACAGTACTAAGGGGAAATTACTCATCAAAGAGGGAAGTTGCTAGCAGAGTTCCACAGGGCTCAATGCTGGCACCAATTACAGGTATGTTTTTAGCATACATAAATGACTCAGACTACCATTAGAAATGGAAGCTATCAAAATATGTTTGCGGATGATGCAAAAATTCAAAGGAAAATTACTAATACAGACTCTTTCAAAGAGCTACAAAAAGAATTAAATATACCTTCATGAATGGAGCAGTAAAAGGCAAATGAAATTTGATGTGGACAGGTGTCATGTATTTAAGTTTGGTAAAAGTGAGACAAGACCAGATTGGGATTATAAGTTAGGAAAAAACCCTACATATATCAGAAAGAGAGAAGGACCTAGGAGTGATTATCAGTAACAGACTAACTCCAGATGGCTGTATCAATGAGTAGGTACGGTACGTCACATGTATACATTGCTTGCTAATATAAGAATAGCATTCACATTTATAGATGAAGACATGTTGAGAAAGATAGTAACATCATTCATCAGACCAACCCTGGAATATGCATCAGTAGTATGTAATCCATATCTCAAAAAACACATAGATAAGATTAAAAAAGTACAAAGGGCAGCTACAAGATGGACACCAAGCTTAAGGGATCTAAGCTGCAAAGAAAGACTAGAATAATTGAATCTATCGCACTTCAGGAGAAAAGAAAAAGAGGAGACATGGTTATGCTATATAAATGCATGTCAGGGGAAGAGAAAAGGACATAAATGAATATATAACCTATGGGGAAGCATCAGCAAAAGGACATTGCAGAAAGCTACATAAAAAGAGAGGCGATAACTACGTAAGGAAATTCAGTTTCCCAAATAGAGTAATTGATCAGTGGGGTGCACTACCTAATGAATGTAGGGGTGTGCCAAAACTATTAACAAATTTCAGGATATGTATGATAAAAAGGTGTAATGCACGGGACAGTACGAGCTTGACTCATTCCTGTAAAGATACAATTAGGTAAGAACACATACACACGCACACACACACACAGTACCTTACCCCATGTCGCCTAATCTCTCTCTCTCTCTCTCTCTCTCTCTCTCTCTCTCTCTCTCTCTCTCTCTCTCTCTCTCTCTATTGACTCAGCACCTGTGCCTGTTATGTCAACACACAGCCCTAATTAACTGCCAGGCCTTGTGAACACTGTCGCGGGTGTTCACTGGCTGCTACACCATCGATTACCAGTAACTTAGTCATTTCGCTCCATTAATTATTTCCAACCTCTTTGTGAATTCTTTGGCGGTCAATCCATTTGTTTGCAAAGTCTCTCTCTCTCTCTCTCTCTCTCTCTCTCTCTCTCTCTCTATCCATCCATCATCCAATCCTACGTTGCCCCATGAGGACCGTAGGAGCCCGGGGCTAGGCAGTTGGTCCTGACATTTAAGATGAGAGTGACCAGCCTCACTCATCCCTGATTGGCATTAAGTGAGCAATAAACCCCAACTAACCCTTGGATATAAACCTTCACCGGCTGAATCCGATTGGAGCACAATAATTACCCACTAAACCACCAGGCACCTTTATATATATATATATATATATATATATATATATATATATATATATATATATATATGTGTGTGTGTGTGTGTGTGTGTGTGTGTGTGTGTGTTTGCTATTTTATAACTTCAGTACCTATTTCTTTACGGTGATTTCTTATTTTACTCCAGCTACCGCCAGACGATTATATCCAGTTTAGGAAAGATCTTGCATTGGAGCGGTTGGTTTGAAGGCATCATTGCTGTGCTGAATAATATCGTTTGAAGTTAACGAGATACAAATAAAAATTAGTTCCTGGATGGAAGACATTATATTCCAGAATTTGCTTCTCTCAAAACTCTAATCCAACTAACCCGTTCCAAACGGTGTTGTCTTTGTTAATTTTATACCCTAGCGAGCAGTTACGTTTTACTTAACGTGTGTGTGTGTGTGTGTGTGTGCAAATAACAACAAAAATCGATTTTAGTCAAACTTAGTGGAAGGACTGAAAGGCAGCGGCTGAGGAATCTGATTGCTTTCGAAAACAATGCGTCACAGGTCAAGGTCACAAGGCAAAGTCAGATGCTCAGCCCTTTGACCAACTGGTGGGTGCACGAGTACTGCACTCTTTGTGTGTTCCATCTTTGCTTTATTTTGGTCATCCGCAGGCGATTTTATCCTGATCTGGAGAGACTTTTCGACCTGGAGGCGTTGGACATGGCATTCATTAACCCCTTCAGTAAGACAGGCCTTTCCTGGGTTACATAAACCTTCAGTGAAAGGGATAATAAATTAACAAAGACGCCGTCTGATCGAAGGGACTTAAATCACCCACCACACCTCCGTCCACCCTTGCACACTTGTAACCCCTTCACTGTGATGACGTTCTCTTTGTTTCCCCTTGCTGACTCCAGACTAGTTTATTCAGTTGACGAGAGACTCTACTAACTGGAGGAGTTAGGTATAGCATCAACAACCCCTTCATTACTGGAGCTCCTTTTTAATGAGTGAAATCGTTTACAAATAACAAGAATAAACTAAGAATACATATAATACTCCACCGACGGAAAGTAGAAAACCATCCATCCATCCATCATCCACTCCTACGTTGCCCCATGAGGAGCGTAGGAGTCCGGGGCTAGGCAGTTGGTCCTGACATTTAAGATGAGAGTGACCAGCCTCACTCATCCTTGAGTGGCATTACGTGAGCAATAAACCCCAACCATCCCTTGGATATAAACCTTCACCGGCTCAATCCGATTGGAGCACAATAATTACCCACTAAACCACCAGGCGCCAAAATTTGGTTATATGGTTACCACCCAGCGTAGAAAATGGTTTCCTGGTGTACAGGAAACCATTTGGCTTTTCACTCAGTGTAAAGTCACCCATAGGCGGAAGGAAGAGGAACAATGAAAGAATGAAAGACAGAAGTGGGAGTGTAACGCCACCCGTAGGCAGAAGGACGAGGAAAGAATGAAGGCCACTTCATGATAAAAGGTCTTCAAGGAGTCTATTAACCCTTCGTTAGACAGGTGGGGTGTTTTGGCTCCCCAAATTTTTTTAAATGCTTATATTTCCTAGCTGGTAATTCGAGTATTTCTCTCCGTTCCAGTACTCTCCTGATTCAGTGAGGGGAGGGAGCATGTGGATTGGTTTAGTCCTGCCTCTGCTGTAGTGAGAGAGAGGGGCACTTCCCCCTCGCCTTGGGTGTCCAGTCACCCCATCCAACTAACCATTTAGACCATATTGTGATTTACAATTTTTTTATCCTATTTTTGCATATTGTTTATCATTATACTGATTTTAAAAATCACAAAATGCATTTTCCTGGGCGTGTTTACCTGATAAATGAGACGAGTCCATTTGTTATTTTTTTACTGATATTATAATTTATTGTATTTTATTATTAGAAATTAATAAACCACCTACAAGGCATTCAATCTTTTCATTAGTGATTGCAGAGATATGATGAAGCGGCAGTATGGATATGTTTTACATGTTAGTAACACTACATGTATTTTTGTACTGGGGTGTTGTGACGCCCCACCGGACTAACCACGTTTGAATATCCAACAGGACTAACGAAGGGTTAATTTTCCTTTCAAAACTCATCTACTTGGGTTGTCCTTCCGAAGTGTACTACCTTGTCAAGCGCTGCTCACGGCTCCATCAGCGTCATAAATATCTTAATACACTTAGGCTTCAGTGACTCACCACACCTAATCTATCGCTCCACATAATTTATCACTCCACAGAATCTACCGTCGTTTTCATCATCATCATCATCATCATCACCATCATCCAGAGCCTCTTTTCCCACATAAGGATGCTATGAGGTAGGGTCCAGAGGGAAAAAACTGATGTAGGAAGAAACTAGCCATCTGTCACTTCACATAATTATTTATTCCGCATAACCTATCACTCCACAGAATCCATCACTCCACAGAACCTATCACTCACATAATTTATCACTCCTGAATCTATCACTCTGTAGAATCTATCACTCCTGAGAATCTTTCACTTCGTATAATCTATCACTCCACATCCTCTATCACTCCACAGAATCTATCACTCCAGGATCTATCACTCCACATACTCCTACTCCACAGAATCTGTCAGTGCTCCTTCCACAGTTCACACACCTTAGCCATCCACAGTCAGCCCACCTTGCCAAACCCAGAACCACAAATGCAATAAATATTCTAAAGCGATGCTCATAAGCTTTTCTCCCGTTTGACCCCAGGATAGATTTTGCATTTCATTTTTGCTATTTCCAGATAATTCTTTTATCCAGCTCTGGAATTAAACTTTTTTGTACCCCTCCAATCCCATAAAATTTATTTTACTTTTCCTGCCTGAAGACGATTTCGTTAAGCTGTCTGTTGCATGCCTGTCGAATTTTAAAAGAACATTGGGATGTATCGAAAACGTTTGTCCTTAATGATCCTCGTGTACTCAACAGGCGCAACACCTGAGCCTTCATCTTTACACGTTAATCGTCAAGATGTCATTGGCTTCTGGCACAATTTTTTTGTTTAACAGGACACAGGAAAGAAAAACAAATGAGTAAAATAAATAATCCATGCATCAGATGACTGGTGTCCACCATTCATAAAATGTCTGAAACAGTTGGACTTGAACTGCTGTAGGTTGAAGTTTGGAGGGAAACAACTCTGGGGAAGCGAGTTTCAGAGAGATGCAGTTCGGGGAATGAAAGAATTCTGATAGGCAGAAGTTCTGCAATATGGCTGAGTGACGTTCCAGTCATGAGCACTGCCAGATGCCCGTGTAGCTCGAGGGAAGGCATGGAGAGGTGGCACAATGGACGAAACTTCGTCTGAGCATTGGCCATTAAAACACAGGTAAAATAATGCAAGCGAGGAAACATTCCTTCTTGTAGGGACGGTAGTTTATCTCTAATAGCAGGGTTATTAATAATTCCAGCAGCTTTGTTCTGAATTTTGTCTAGTTGTTTTAATGCAACCTCTCCACATCCACTGCACAAGGGCGGGCGATATTCAAGCTGAGAGTGCACATGACTCTTATAAATCATAGCTAACTGCTCATCAGTGAAGAAGTTACGGACTCTGTACAAGAATCCTTTCTTTGAGGCGGTTTTAGCAAGTGACCTGACATGAGAGGTCCAGCTAAGGGCATTGTTAAGTGAGACACTGAGAATTTCAATACTTTGGGAGATGGGAATATTAATTGCATTGAAGGTAACATACGAATATGGCAATATCTGTCTATTAGTAAATTTCCTAGCATTAAAGGAGACAAGGTTGTTTTGTCCCCATTCATTGATCGTAGATACTGTAAGTCTTGCTTTATGGAGATGGCTGTACTGAGTTGAGAGTTAGAGATATCAGACTTGTAAATGGGTTTCTGAGTGTGAATGAGCTATGAAATGTTGAGTCATCTGCATATGAATGGATGGGATTGTGGGTGACAGATAAGAGATCATTAGTATGAACCAGGAACAAGGTTGGTGCCAGAACTGATCCCTGTGGCACGCCAGCATTAATTGAGTGGAAATTGGAATATATAGTACATCATCTACTTTTACTTTTCTGTCGCTGAGATATGAGGAAAGCTGAGGAACAAAAGACGTTAGTCCATAGCAAGGGAGTCTGGACAGCAGAGAACAGTGCCATACTCTGTCAAAAGCTTTAGAAATATCAAGGGCTACTGCATGAGTTTCTCCATGTAGGTCGATTGATTGATGAATGGTATGAGTCAATAGATTATGTCAATGGTGGATCTTTCGTGGCGAAAACCATATTGTCTATCTCAAATTAAGCTGTTGGATTCAAGAAGTTTAACTATGTGCTTATTAATTAAAATTTCAAATACTTTACCAAGAGAAGATGTGACAGCTATTGGCCTAATCAGAGGGGTCAGAGGAACTTCGTTTCTTTGGAACTGGGTGGATATTGGCTTCTTTCCAAGAATTAGGGAATGAAGAAGTAAGTATGCATAGTCTGAATAATTTAGCTAGAACAGAGGCAAGTTCAGGGGAACACTTTTTCAGAACAGTTGGAGGAATTCCGTCTGGCCCTGGAGTTTTGTTGGTAGGTAAATTGTCTAGGATGGATTTTACGTGTCTTGTCTGAACTTTAAGTGGAATAATTTCGGAAGTGTCAACTTCTAGTGCTGGGACGTTTTGGCTGACTTCCTCTATGGTAGAACTTCTAGCAAATATGCTGGCAAAGTTATCTGCTTTCTCATGTGGGTCATTTGTAATGTTGCCATCTGAAGATATTAGGTGGGGAATGGATGATGTCTTGTTAAAGTTATTATTGAAAGAATTGAGAGCTGACCAGAATATTCTATTGTCATTAGGGTTGTTAAGTAGTTCTGATGCTTGATTTTTAAGAAAATTTGTTTTAGCAAGATTTATTACAGCTTTTGCATGGTTTCTAGCAATTATAAATTGAAAGAGTGATTCAGATGTTTTTTTTTTTTTTTTTAAGTTATATGCTAACAATTTTTTGGCACAGTTGGTATCAAACCAGTTTGGATAGTTCGATCTTTTAGTGAAATGTTGACTTGGTATGAATAAATCCATACCAGCTAGTATAGATCTTTTCCACATGACGTCACGAGTCATGTGACTTTTGTTTACGGTGCCATTTTGGACGGCAAATTGTTGGACGTCTATAGAGAGAGAGAGAACTGCAGAATCCACAATGATATTCCACTGTTGTGCCTTCGGCTGTGAGACAAGGCAGAAAACTGGAAGTGAGGTACAATTTTACCAGTTTCTAGCCAATGAGGAAAGGCGACAGAAGTGAACAGCTGCCGTGAAGAGGGAAAACTGGCAGCCGACAGCCTACTCCCGCCTCTGTAGCAAGCATTTCACATCAGGTGAGCCGATGATTTGTGAGTAGATACGGGCATGTTTACCATTCTTAGCAGTTGTATGTGTCATGGGATATCCTAAGTATGTTAATGTCACAGAATACAAGACCCACACGGCCAGTGCTGGAAACGCTACTAATAAAAAATAGCGACGCTCCCATTCCCGTTATTAGCTCGAAAAAGTAATGGCGTTGTTGGTTTCGCTACTTGCAATGCTGGGAACGCTACTAATAAAAAATAGCGGCGCTCCCATTCCCGTTACTAGCTCGAAAAAGTAGTGGCGTTACTGGTTTCGCTACTTGATACGAAATGTAGCGGCGCTCCCGCTACCGCTACTTTAGATGAGAAAAAGGTACACGAAGGAAAGGTTAACAAAAATCTGTGATATAGCAATACACTATATACTGTTTTGATATTAGTCAGTCTGAATGGTTATGTTGTGTACCAGTAATGTCAGTATATACTTATACTGAAAAAAAAAAAAAAAAAAAAACACGTCGGTGTCACTTTAATGAAGCCAAAGGTACAGGAAAAAGCTATTTACTGTATAATGTAACAAATGTTCTTTTACATTGTTACCTAGTATACCTACTGAAAGTAACATACGTAAATAAAAGGCAAAAAAGTGGCCTACCATTGATACATATTATATAGGTTTATTATATTTTCAATGATACCTATTTAAGATATGTACGAAAACGAAAGTAAAAATGAACTGGGGCTTTCTTTTAAAGGCTATTTATACAATAGCAATGTTTTTTTTTCCAATACTTTAAACTGAAAGTAACATACTGTTACGAAATAATAACGTAGTGAGTAAGAATTAGTCTGAAAGAGAGAGTGAGGGAGGGGGAGTTGGTGACGGGGATAGTTGGTGTGTGTGTGTGTGTGTGTGTGCGCGCGCGAAGCAAAGGCGCAAGTTGCAAGTTCAATATTCTGGTCAGTACAGGGGTCAGGTTCCATAGTAGGAACTGAAGTGCAACGAAATTTCGAAAAATCACAGTCTGCTGACCACGGCAGAATAAACTGAGACTGGCTAGTCTGGCACTCCGTCCCCGTGCTGCTCGCCAAGCCGCCAGTTACATAATTTAAATGACCGATAATTAACTAGCAAATTCCTGTCTAATTATTGCACATTACTAATAAATAATAATTAATAAAATACTGATGTAATATAGAACAAACATCATTAATTGACAGAATTGACAAAAGTATTATTTTTCGTCATTAATAAGTATAGCCAAACCGTCGGCATATCTGTATATAAATCACCGACTCCGGACCTGTATTCGTCACGTGAGTAGCGAGGAGCGCGGTAAAACGTGAGTATGGCCAAAAAGTAGCGGCGCTCTTAGTTCCGCTACTGGCTTAAAAAAAGTAATGGCGTTACCACCATCGCTATTAAAATAGTAGAGTGTTTACCACATAGAGATCGCCATATCTGATATCTGGTTTCGGTCCCCAGTCCTTGAAACTGGTGAATTTCTCCCTAGATATGGTGTAGGGATCCAGCCCCAAACACTGTATCTTGTTTCTGTACAGATCTTGGTGGCGTTGATTCAGATTTCTGCTTATATCTGACAGTTTCATCTCTGACAGCCCTGTCTGGACAGCCATTACTGCGAGGAGTTTGCCGTCCAATATGGAATCGTAAACAAAATCACGTGATTTCTGTGACGTCACTGGGAAAGATCTATTAAGTCATAAATGTGGGACTGGGTAGAATTTGCATCACTAGAGAAGAAAGACTGCCATGGAATGTCAGCAAGATAATTTCTAAATCCAACCCAGTTTGCCCTATCAAAGTGCCATCGGGTCACACTGACAGGTTCCGAACGGGGAGGTTTGTTGTGGGGGGGGGGGCTAACTAGTGAGGCTTTGATGAGACTGTGGTCAGAGGATCCAAGTGGTGACAGTACCTCTAGCCTGTATTGTTCTGGATCATTTGTCAGGAATAGGTCCAAGGGATGGGCATTAGGGTCAGGGTTATCTGATATTCTGGTTGGTTGCTTTACCAGCTGCGTGAGATTAAACGATTCTGCAAACAGCTCGCACTTTAGACCAGAATCGTCATTCCTGGCAGAATGCAATAACCATTCAACATTATGAACGTTAAAATCACCCAAAATGGTAATTTCGGTGCTAAGGGCAAGGTTAAAGCTACTCAACTGTATGGATATGGAGTCAAATACACTGGGTTCTAAAGAAGCATTGGGGAAGCGATAGACAACACAGATATATTTGGTAACATTTAGACAATTTAATTTATACAATGAGTAATCAAAACTGGATGAAGTGGAGCTTTAAATAGTGTCATCTGCATATTGAGATTTGATACAAGTGCTTGTGGGCCCTTCGGGCCCCTAGCACTTGCTCCTGCAGAGGGCTCTCATGTTTATGTGCTATTCTAGTATAACGGTGTCACTTGGATTTTTAGCAGCTAACCAATTGATCGCGTTATTTGCAGCTTCGGGAATAGAACCCAAGTTGTCCGAACACAAGTCTAAAATACTTTAGTTGTACCTGTGGGCAAAAAATTCTACGGAGATCCAGGAGCGGCGTTTTTTTGGTCAAAATGTAATTGCTCATTAAATATAGTAATAGTTTTTCAATCGTGATGGGACCAAATTTTTTCACATCAGCGAATTTTTCGCGATTTCTGTGCCAATTTTGGTGCGATTTGAATGTGTAGTTTGGGCTGCCCAAAATACACACACACACACACACACACACAGACACACACACACACACACACACACACACACACACACACACACACGCGCGCGCGCGCGCGCGGCTAGTGCTATAGTATATTAGATAACAACAGGAGCCGCCCCTGTTATGGAAATTTGTGAGGAGATGGTAGCCAGGAAAACAAAATGGGGATATTTCTGTAGAGGGTGAGATTTGTGGTTCTGTGAGGAACAGGGCCAAAGGGGATGTGGACAGTAGGAAACAAATGAACTGAGTTTAGGTTGGTGCTAAGGTCACGGATATTGGTAAAATACAAGGCCGTACCTTCACTTCTCCGCCAACGAGCATGACTGGAAATTGCAAGTCGCTGCCGGCAAAAGTCGCTTGATGACGACAGGGAGGACCCTGTGCCGCCAGCCCTATCCTGCTGGTGGTGGCAATCCGAGGTATCACCTCGTTTGATAGTAATAATGTAGCGGCCATTGCTAAAGGGAGTGTGAATAAGTGTGATATCTTATGTGCATACAGTGTGGTGTAGACAGTTGAAAGTAGATGTATTAAGAGAGTATCCTGGCCTTCTGTCTGTGTAAATGAGAACACTGAAAATCTTCAGCAAAGGTCAGGATCAAGTCCTGAGGGCTGGTGAAACGGGAGCTCCAGCTCTCCCCATCACCAGCTTGCCATCCACCTCAGGAGTACTGCACTGTTCGACTGGTGCTACAGTTTGTTCCTCACAAGATAGACAATATAGAAAAGTGACTGACTGCATTCGTCCGTCACTGCCAAGTGTTGACCAAAACATCCATCACCCTTCAGCCTGAGGTTGTTGTTTTTTTTATCCTTCTTCTTTTGTTGCTATTTTCAGACTTTTATATCTAGCCTAGCATGATATGTTAAACTGGAGAGGTTACATATAGCCATAACTTACCCCATTAATACCAAGAGGCTTTTTCTGTTTAATAAAGTAGAAAGTAAATGGAAGAAAAAAAGGGATGTTAAGGTATTGAAGTTTTTTTTTTTTACAAATAACAGAACGGAGGAAGGAAAAACAAATGAGTAAAAAAAAAATAATCCATACACCAGATTACTGGTGTCCTCTGTTCATAAAATATCTGTGACAGTTAGACTTGAACAGTTGTGGGTTGAAATTTGGAGGGAAACAACTCTGGGGAAGCGAGTTCCAGAGAGATGCAGTTCGGGGAATGAAAGAATTCTGATAGGCAGAAGTTCTGCAATATGGCTGAGTGACATTCCAGTCATGAGTGCTACCAGATGCCTGTGTAGCACGAGGGAAGGCATGGAGAGGTGGCACCATGGACGCAACTTCGTCTGATCATTTGCCAAAAAAAAATATCTGTAAAATAATGCAAGGGAGGCAACATTCCTTCTTACTTGCAGGGGAGGTAGTTTATTGTAATGGCAGGGTTGTTAATGATTCTAACAGCTTTGTTCTGAATTTTGTCTAGTCTTAATGCAACCTCTCCACAACCATTCCACAAGGGTGAGCAATATTCAAGCTGAGAGCGCACATGACTCTTATGAATTATAGCTAACTGCTCATCCGCGAAGAAGTTACGGACTCTGTACAATAATCCAAGTTTCTTTGAGGCGGTTTTGGCAAGTGATCTGACATGAGAGGTCCAGCTGAGGGCACTGTTAAGTGAGACGCCAAGAATTTCAATACTTTTGGAGATGGGAATATTAGTAGCACTGAAGGTAATGTACGAATCTGGCAATATCTGTCTATTAGTAAACTGTATATATTTAGTTTTACTAGCATTAAAAGAGACAAGGTTGTTTTGTCCCCATTTACTGATTGTAGATAGATCTTGATTTATGGAGATGGTTGTACTGAGTTGAGAGGTAGAGATATTAGACTTTGTAAATGGATGTCTGAGTGTGAATGAACTACTCGTATGTAGTGTTGAGTCATCTGCATATGAGTGAATGGGATTGTGGGTGACAGATAAGAGATCATTAATGTGAACCAGAAATAGGGTTGGCGCCAGAACTGATCCCTGCAGCACCCCGGCGTTAAATGAGTGGAAATTGGAATATACATCATCTACTTTTACTCTTATTTTCCTGTCACTAAGATATAAAGAAATCAGAGGAACAAAAGACGTTAGTCCATAGCAAGGGAGTTTGGACAGCAGGGAACCGTGCCATACTCTGTCGAAAGCTTTAGAGATATCAAGAGCTACTGCATGAGTTTCTCCAAAAAGATCAATTGATTGCTGGATGGTATGAGTTAAGAGATTGAGTATGTCAATGGTGGATCTTTCGTGGCAAAAACCATATTGTCTATCACTAATTAAGTTGTTGGATTCAAGATATTTAACAATGTGCTTATTAATTAAAGTTTCAAGTACCTTACCAAGAGATGTGACAGCTATTGGTCTGTAATTGGAGGGGTCAGACGAACTTCCTTTCTTCGGAGTGGGTGGATATTGGCTTCTTTCCAAGTATTTGGGAATAAAGAAGTATGTATGCATAGTCTGAATAATTTAGCTAGGACAGAGGCAAGTTCAGGAGAACACTTTTTCAAAACAATTGGCGGAATTCCATCTGGGCCTGGAACTTTGTTGGTAGGTAAATTGTCTAGGATGGATTTTACGTATCTTGTCTGTATTTTAAGTGGGGCAATTTCGGGAGAATCAAGTTCCAGTACTGGGACATTCTGGCTGGTATCGTCTATGGTAGAGTTTCAGGCAAAGGTACTGGCAAAGATATTTGCTTTCCCACGTGGGTCATTTGTAAAGTTGCCATCTGAAGATTTTAGTGGGGGAATGGAAGATGACTTGTTAAAGTTATTATTGAAAGAATTAAGAGTTGACCAGAATATTCTATTGTCATTAGGGTTGTTAAGTAGTTTTGATGCTTGATTTTGAAGAAAGTTTGATTTAGATAGATTTAATACAGCTTTTGCATGATTTCTAGCAATTTTAAATTGGGAGAGTGATTCAAATGTTTTTCATTTTAAGTAAGAGTTATATGCTAATGACTTTTGGGCTGTTGCTCTGGCACATTTGCCATCAAACCATTTTGGAGAGTTCGATCTTTTAGTGAACTGTTGACTTGCTATGAATAAATCCATACCAGCTAGTATTAAGTCGCAAAATGTGGGGATGGTCAGGATCAAGTCCTGAGGGCTGGTGAAATGGGAGCTCCAGCTCTCCCTATCATCAGCTTGCCATTACTCTTCACCGGGCATTGCTATCTATCATACGTTTTGTTCCTAGTGTACTGTCACACACAGACTTTCTCCCAAAATCCTCTGCCAGTATTGTGTCCCGGCTGCCACATTTCACCTTCCTCCCTAGACGTCAGAAAGTATCCTTCCTTCCTTATACTTTTTTAGTTGTGCATTTCATATTGCTGACACACACACACACACACACACACACACACACACACACACACACACACACACACACACACACACACACACACACCAAACATTCTGACATCTTCCCATAACCGTTCCCTATTATCCCACACATACTCCAACACTCATCACCTTATCTCCTCAAGTAATGTTTGCAGACACTTCGTACACATATACTTAAGAACACTCGCAGCCCATAGCAAGATGAAAGGAACGTGAAAATGAGAGAGAGAGAGAGAGAGAGAGAGAGAGAGAGAGAGAGAGAGAGAGGATAAGGGCAGGAGAGTGAACTGACAATATGCAGGTTTGTTGGGGGGAAGAGTGCGGAGGGTGAGCAGAAATTATGTAGGTTGGGGTATTATATTCTCTCTGTATGCTAAATCTCTTCACTGCGGTCCAGACATTCAATTTTTGTATTATAAATGGATCTTTACTCAGTTCTAGATTTATATTATGATTTTTGCATGCATCTAATCGAAAAAATAATATTAGCCTGCCTGCACCCCTATATTATTTTCTACCTCGACTGACAGTCAGCAGGTGATGAGTGCAGGTATGTAACGTAGAAAGGCATTACGTATCTGCAGTCGATCGTGTTCTCTTGGTCGAGGTATTTTTATCATTATTGTAGGTTTAGCTATATATCTTTTTAGGATTTAGTAAAAGTTAGCGATTTGTCTGTTAGGTTATTAGTTTTAGGGTCTTTAGGTTAATGAGGCATTTTTTTTCCTCATAAATAATGTAGTCAAAAAAATTTAAAAGAAAATTTAAAAAATTTAAAAATACAATTAAACAAAAAATCAATAAAATAAAATATATATAAATATATATATATATTTATATATATATATATATATATATATATATATATATATATATATATATATATATATATATATATTTGCCTTAATGACCAGGGGCTACGGCCCCAATGGTCGATAAGAAAAAAAAAAATAGCCTGCCATATGGAGAGATACATTAGTTAGGAAGAGGCCTGGTAAACCTCCAAGGCCCAAGAGAATGAAACAGGTATTTGAAACTGTCACAATATTCATTTCTCTCTCTCTCTCTCTCTCTCTCTCTCTCTCTCTCTCTCTCTCTCTCTCTCTCATACTCAGAACCAGACATAACTTTCATTTAACTGTACTACCTGCAGGAGAGAGAAGCAGGAGAAGCAGCCATTGCCACCTGGTATACATTGTTCTCCTCTGCGCCAGCACGATCTGCAATCCGCAAGAGAAAGTAGTTCTACGTTACTGTTTGTTCACTACCAGCTTTGTCACTTTTAAATCACTACATAGGTGCTATTAAGAGACACCTTCACGCGGTGGCACCGATATGACCGGAGCTGCCCAACTATACAAACATCCCTTCATTATCTCCATATCCCCCAAGCGAGGGATGGTAGGCTGCAGGTAAAGGGCATCTTCAGCCTGCAGTCATCAAGACTCACGACCAGAAGGGTCTGGTTCTACAAAACCACCACCACCATCACCACCGGCAACAACAGCAACAATATTTAGCACCAATAGCAACAAAAATAAGCCAATACATAGAACAGTGCCATTTTATGGTTATCCCAACTCTACATCCCACTTAGCTAATACCTGAATATGGAGCAGGCAGGACCCAGATATAGGGTCAGGGAACTACTTAGAAGAATTATTGAAGAGTGCCAAGTAAAATTACTCTACATCTATTCATATTCAGATCAAGGCTTCGAAACACTTTGTATCACCCTTCACGAATAAATCTTCCACATTATGTGCTTCTTATTTTTAAGTCACTTTCGACGCACTAGTAAGACAGACACCATTGCGTTGATGCCAAGTTAAGAAAGGGACGCAGCATTTGTCATGTGCATCTCCATAAATAGTATTCATCCATCCATTTATATCCTTTGTCGATTCTCCAGCTTCTTCACTTGCTCACACATTCTTTGACTTTTTAAACCCTTCATGATCGGAACAACTCTATTATTCTATCTCATTGAAAGCAACATTTCTTTTTCTTAAATTCAAATAAGAGTGAGTCATAAGGGCCTGAGAGACTTAGAGGTCAACTGTTGCATAAAATGCTGAAGTTTATTTTTGCTTCATCCAGTCCATTAAACCCCAAGGTTCTTTATAGCCCTCTCAATGCAATGGTTCAATGTAGGTAATGCATTTTGGTCTAGCTAATATTAAACGGTTTCATTCAGCTGCGGGAATGATTATGCAGCTAAAACGTTACAGTCCATCTCGAATAATCCTTTCACTGTGATGTCTAAACTTATGCAAAACAGCATTCTACTCTCGCTGTCATCACGGTAGCCGAGTGATTAGTGTTGCTTGTCATGAAGGCCCGTTAGCACCAGGGTTTGAATCCTGGGATGGGTAGCTGGCATCAATGTACTCAGGCGTCCATCCGCCCTTTAGGCGTTGGTGGGCAAAATGAGTAACTAGGGTAACATCTATAGAGATAGATGGGATAGCCTGGATGGTACAGTGGCCTGTGTCTGGTAATCGTAGATGAATAACTTGCTACAGGCTCAAAGGCCTCGGTTACGGGGACGAGCACCACGGCTAAACGACTCATGGCGTCTGCTCCCGCCTTTACTGTACCTTTAATGCCTTTTTTTTTTTCTTTTTAGCTGAGAGAATCCCCACGTAGCTTGGGGGTTGGGCTAGTAGTAATTGCAACCCCATGCTCATTTGGACGTGAACCCGGTGGACTGCAGGTTGAAGCAACCTATTTCCTGCAGTCCACCATCCGCCTTTCGGGGGAGAGAGAGTCAAGGGACCGGTGCCACAACATGAAGGCGTCCCTCTCCAGCACCAGCCAGTGGGTCAAAAGTTGTCTCTAAAACGCCATCTCTATAATAGTTATTTCTATAAAAATGATCTCTGTAAAAACTGTTTCCACATCAGCTATCTCTACAGAAGTTATCTTTATCTAAAACGCCATCTCTATAATAGTTATTTCTATAAAAATGATCTCTGTAAAAACTGTTTCCACATCAGCTATCTCTACAGAAGTTATCTCTATTACCCTTTCACTGCGACTATTCTCGTTAATTTTTACGCACCCAAAGTGAGTTTATAGAATGATAATTACTTTGCACTCTTGATGAAGATGGTGTGTTAAGAGTTTGCATACCTACCTACCAACCTGGCTACCTATGTACCTCCTTGTCTGCCTGTTTACCTTTCGTCCTACCTACCTACCTACTTATTACCTACCTCCCTCCCTCTCCACAGTCCTGTCTACCTACCTACCTATCTTCCTGTCTACCTACCAGCCACCCTGTTTACCTACCACCTTATCTACCTTCATAAATTACTTTTCTCTTTCCCTGCCTTACTGCCTACTTACCTCCCTGCCTACCTCCCTTCCTTCCTACCTGCCTCCCTACCTACCTGTATGCCCGCTGATCTGCTTATGGTCACTTGGTCAATGATGTTATGTGTGTGTGTGTGTGTGTGTGTGTGTGTGTGTGTGTGTGTGTGTGTGTGTGTGTGTGTGTGTGTGTGTGTGCATATTGATCAACACAAAGCAATAAATCTAAGTCTCTCTCTCTCTCTCTCTCTCTCTCTCTCTCTCTCTCTCTCTCTCTCTCTCTCTCTCATGCAAAGAACCTCACCATCACCCACACCACCATTCCACACTATCACCTAGACCATCATTCCACACCATCACCCAGGCCTCACCATCACCTAGAGTCTATACCTTTGCCTCACCACACCATCACCGGACTCATAGATCATCTGAGAGTTATGTGGCCTGCGCTAAGTGATATGCATTATACAGTGACAAGAAATTCCTTACTTGACCATGCTTGGGCCTGCGTCCTGAACTGTAGTCGATCCAACCGTGCTGTGGTCACTTGTAGACATTAACCAACTGCTTACTGTGTTATAGGCAATCAGCGTTATGAGAGAGCACGTTACAGACGAGCTGACTACAAATACCCTTGCTTGCCTTAAAGTTGAGGTGAAAAAATCATACCAGCAGGAACACTCCCACTACAATGCTGTTTCTTCGAAATGTATACATAAATTTAAAAAAATAAATACATACTTTGCACTTCTTCATTGGTTAGCTGCTACGCTGAACCCATACATCACATCAACTTAAGGAAATAAACTATCATATAAGGCTGAGTTCCAGCAATGGCCCCACAGAATTGATTGCCTATCCTTGCATTATTATCTAACAATCAGAGTTACCCATGAACCTCCCAGTTAGCCCCATCAGCCTCATTAACATCATCCAGCCCTCGCCGCTCACTGGAATTTGAGCAAGGGCCTTTATAGGGGAGGCTCTGAGGGAGGTATCAGGAGGCTCTTGGGTAACTGGAATACTTGGGTAATTCGAGGATTGTAAACTGGTAACAGATACTCCTATGTTACCCTTTGCAAGGCTACCACACTCTTTAATATTCAAGGGTTAGTGACCAAATTATGACCACTGGTGGCATTACATGAACAAAATACCTAGCCAGCTCTTTAAGGTTCGAACCGATGTGCACAGCTCCTGTCCTTCACCCGGATGGGGGTCATTTGATACTAACTCTTTATTTCTTACACCAGTTTCTGGACTATGTATGGCTATTATCCTGTCAAAGTGAAGAGTGTACAGTACATATGGGTGTTATACTGTCATAAAGGAAAGTGTTTCGTCGACATTCATCATGTGTACACAGTTCTGATTTTGTTGTTATATGGGTGTTGTACTGTCTCAGCGAAAGCATTCACCTTGGGGCGTTTATAGATGATGATATATTGGCATGCGAGTATAATTGTATCAGTACTCTATATTACTGATACCATTTGTACTGTATAATCAATCACACTTGTCTTGTTTCCCCTGCTCCATGTGAACATTCCTGTGCACCTGTTATCACAGTTCAGTAGTATCATGCTGTGATTGTTCATCCAGTCAATAACTGTTCTAACGTTTTCATCCAATTTTTGTGATCCTAGGAATCCAATGTGGCCGTTAAAGTCTCCAAAGATCATCAATGCTTATTCATGATTACTTTATATTTTCCTTTCTATTTCTCTTTATTTGTTGGTTTCTTTGCTTACTTCTCTCTTGTTTTCTACTGTGAAATGCACAACTGTTAATCTCACTTCTGTCTTAAATATTGTTCCGTTTTGATCAAACATATCCGTACTCTCACTGGCCATTTTATTTAAATCTATATTGCTATTTAGAGCCTGGGCCTGAGCCTGAATCTGGGCTTGGACCTGTCCCTGGTTTCGATGCTGTTCTGTATGTCTTCTTCCTTTTTTACTACATGCAAGTGCCCGTTTTTTATATACCATTCTTTCTCCCCTTTTTCTTTCTTTTCATTCAGCTCATTTTTCAGCATTTTTTCACTTTGTCTCTCTTTTTTGGTCAGGTCTTTTGAGATTCCTACCCTCTTTTTGGCTTTACTGGTTTCATATTTTAAGTTCTTGGCATGTTTGAGGATTTCCCTTTTTGATTTTCATTTCCATTTTTACCAACAATGATCTTGTCCTTCCTGCCTCTCTCATTCCTAATCTACTAACTTCTTCTATTTTAAATTCCTTCAACCTCAGTGAGTTTCCAATTAAGTCACAGCATCTACTCATATCTTCACCTTATCTTCCTTCTGGATTCTCTTTCTGTGATTCAGGAATTCTGTACATAACCACATTGTTTCTCCTGTTTTTCCTGTCTTCTATTTCCTTCCATTCTTCATTCTCACTCTCTACTGCTTTTTCCGCAATTTGTTCCTCATTCCCCTATTGCAATTTTCTTTGGCTTACCTTATTCGATGCTTTTTCTATTATTTCATTTATGTATCCTACACTGATACTCTGCATCACTTTATTTTTCGTTTCTTCCACTAGCTCTTGCTTCATGTTCTCCCACTGGTCTTCCATAATTTTTGATTTTTCCTTTAATCTGTCCATCTTCTTCTGTTCTCTATTTAACCTTTCTTGTTACTTGATCGTCACCTTGCATTCCCTACAAAACCATAATTCTTCCTCATTTACCATCAGGGCATTGTAAAAGCCTTTGGTCACACCTTTGGTCACACCACGTGAAACCATCCTTCACATTTACTGCACTCAATTCCATTATCCTGTGTTTTTTACCCGTTTCCCGCATGCGTACAATAGTCCTTGTGTTTTCCTTCCTTTGATTCAGCCATTTTTAGCCTTTTCACTTTGTCTTAGCCAGGAGAATTTCAATTATTTAGAGCTCAGCACAACGCACCGTGTTTATTCTTCAGTGGTGACGTGTTGAGACCGAGATATCTTCTTTTTCTTCTTGTAGGTTTAAGGGTCACGGCCAAACAATTGGTCCTATGCCCTTCCAGTGTAAACTTCTTGGGGCCTCATGTTATATGCAGGACAGTTCAGAGATGCTTAGATTTTCGGATAGTCAGACGTGCACCACATGACTTGTTGCCTTAACCGAGGGTCTCCAGCACCTTCTCCTAGGAAGATGTGAAAAGACAAATTGAAAACTCCCAGAGATGCCAAACGATCCCGAATAAGTGTGCGAAGGGAATGGAATCTAAGGTCCTATAACATGAAGTGTTCTATGGTTTCTTCAACCTGAGGACGCCATTGGCACCAAGGGTGCTCTATCATACCCAAACGGCACAGGTGACTTGCGAGGCCTGTGTGGCCCAGCTGTAACCTAATGATGGCAACATCAACATCCCTACAGGGATGGCTTGCCCAAGGGTGTTCAGAGGAGTCGGAGCGAAAACGTCCCATGTGGGAGGCAGGTAGGGTGGTCGCAAGGTTTGCATTCCAGTGTGATATGCAAGCACTGAATGCAAGATTAGGGAATGCAGCAGTATTTGGTGTCACATAGACCAGTGTACTGGAGGTTAGTGCTCACTTTGCTGCTGCATCTGCAATTTCATTGCCACGGATGCCTACATGCGAGGGAATCCATTGAAGGCGGAGGTACCAGGGAGGAGTCATAAGGAGAAGGAAGTGTTCCATAAGAGCATGGACAATCTTGACATGCCTACATGCGAGGGAATCCATTGGAGGAGGTGCCAGGGAGGAGTAATAAGGAGAAGGAAGTGTTCCATAATAGCATGGACAATCTTGACATGAGTCACTGGACGATCTGAGAGGAGAAGGGTAAGGACTGCGAGTCAGTGTATAAAACTACCAGTTGAGGCTGGAGGAAAGTCTGGACAAACTCTAGGGCCTGGAGGATAGCTATGAGTTTTGCGGTTAGGACTTCATACCACCCACTGAATGACCAAGTTTGGCATATGGAAAGATCTTCAAAATAGGCCACTGAGGCAAAGGAATATGGAGGGGAGTGAGAACCATCTGTGTAAATTCTCAGGGAGTCCTTATAAACAGAGCAGTCCATGCTATGAAAGAGTTGCCATGTCAAGACTGCATCTGTCGACTTCAAAAATGGTACTGGGAGACAGGGTGAGATATAGGAAGACAAATCCATCCCAGGGGGAACAGGGGGGAGAGGGGTCAGTGGGGCAGGCCTGGGCAGATCGAGAGACAGGGTGTGGCAGGCCTGGATGCTGCGGATAATGTACGGTAACATCACTCATGGCCAAGATGGGAGCTGACGAAGGACTGTCGAGAGAGTAGAGGAAGGAGACTGGGTGGCTGGAGGGAACGGCCGAATTGCAGTGGAGCAGCCGACAGGCCAGTTCCATGTGGTAGATGGAGAGGGACATCGCCCCAGACTTCGCATGAAGCGAAATAAATGGGGTGGACTTGAAGGCACCTAGGGCAATGTGAAATGCCATGTTCTGGACAACATCCAACTTTTTTAGGTGGGTCTGGGCAAATGATCCGTAAAGGGTGGTACCATATGAGATTTTACTGCGGATGAAGGCCAGATACAGACGGAGGAGAGTGTTTCAATCAGCACCCCAGCAAACTCCTGCGACACACTTCATGATGTCCAGGTGCCTAAGGCGTATTGATTGAAGATGGTCAATGTGGGGGGCCCAGGTGAGATGGGCACTATCCAGATGGAGGCCCAGAAACTTGTGTCGAGTCCGAAGGGTGAGAGGTTCTCCGGCAAGCTCAATCATCAGCATGGAGGGGAGCCTCTGATGGCCAAAGCACATAGGAGCTCTCTTGGGAGCATTGACTGTTAGTCCCCAATCTGCAGCCCAGGTGGCAAAAGCGTCCACGGCCTGCTGGAGGCGATGTTGGGCCTCCCATAATGAGGCAGCACTGCAGAGGATGGAGACATCATCTGCATAGACTAAGATGGATACTTCAAGAGGATGAGGGAGGTCATACATTAATACATTAAAAAGTAGGAGACTGAGGCATGATCCCTGTGGTACTCCCTGCCTGACTGGATACGGGAGGAGGACGTACCCCCGAGGGAAACATGAAAGGATCGCTCCTCCAAAAAACTTTGTGCCCAGGCCAGTGCAGAGCCTGTGATATCAAGACAGCACAACTTGTACAATATCCCATCATGGGAGGCAGAATCAAAAGCCCAGTGGAGATCCACGAAGGCCACCAGGAGTATCTGCTTATGACAGAATGCCTGGTGGACATGATGGTCAAATTGGAGGACATTAGATGTTCCCCTCCCTGGGCAGAATTCACACTGTACCTCAGACAGGCAGCAGTCATGCTCCAGCCACCAGGAGAGCCAACGGCACACAATCCTCTCAAGCACCTTTCCCCACATTGGATAGCAATGCCATCAGCCTGTACAAAGCCGGAGAAGAGGGATCCCTCCCAGGCTTGGGGAAGGGCAGGAGGTTTGAGGTTTTCCAGTGTGATGAGAAGATCCCTGATGCCCAGCTGTTGTTAAATATGTCTAAGAGCGACATCTGATGGAGGATGGGGAGATGAGTCCAAAACTCACTGGGCACTAAATCTGGGCCACATCCCTTTTTTGGTGGTAAGGTCCTCAGAGCAGAGGAGAGTTCTGCCAGGGTAAAAGGGGAAGCTAAGCCTGCTGGGGGGGGGGTGGAGATGGCTACCTGAGTGACTCTAAGTTACGTGCTGAAGACCTGGAAGTGGAGCAAGGAACCAAATCGAGATCCAAAGAAGGCAGCCAAGAAGGCAGCCTTGTCTTAAAAGCCTACCAGAAGGTTACTTTCCTTCACCAGAGGATACGACGGGGTGGTAGTGCGACCCTTCATTGCTTGAATGAAGGACCAGGTTCGAGATGGTGAACTAGAGAATGACAGTGTTGAGCAGGAAGCAGACCAGGCAGCACGGCGAGCTCGGTTAAGAGTCTGCTTGCATTCCGCATCCCTACGGCAGTGAGTGTCTCAGTGACTAGGGCAGGGACACCTTCACTAGGCATTCCAAGACCTCCTAGCCCGGAAAACCCTGGTGCAGTCCTCTGTCCACCAGGGAACCGTGACAGTGTCTCAGGGACGTGTTGAGGACCTGCGGAAGGTCACCTCCCCTGCTGTGATCACAGGATAATATTATAAAGTCCATCACATGGTCATCTAAGGGCCCTCCAGACAGAGCCCCAATGTTATCAAGGGCTGCCTTAAAGGAGGACCAGGACTCGTGTGAGGATCCAGTGTGGATGAGGTGGGGCAGGGCAGGGAGGGGAAAGGTCGGGGACATCCAAGATAACTGGAAGGTGGTTGGATCCCAAATATGGGCCAGTCCAGATGGCTGAGCCACTAAAAACAGAATCCCCCACATATAGATCAGGTGTGGAAGGCAGGCCTGAGTGTGGGTCGATACGGGTCTGTAACCCCAACGGGGTGAGCAGGATGAAGCGACCGCCTTTTAATAGAAACTGGGAAGGGGAAGTTCCTGACCTATTGCCAGAATCCCTGGCTAGAAAAGAATCCCAATGGGGATGTCTGGCGTTAAAATCGCCCAGGAGGAGGCAAGACGAAGGGAGCTGGTCTTGATAGGCCCGGAGTTCTTCCAGGCCTATGTCCTTGCACAGGTTGTAGCAAACCGCCACGGTGATCCATCCCTTCACGAGGGATAGGTGGACTGCAAGAACTTCCAACACCCCTCGAGGGGGCCAGGTCAGTGGCAGAACCGAGCTAGGCACGTTCTCCTTGACTGTGACAGCTAGACCACCTCCGACACCCTTACGATTAGTCCGATAAACAGTAAAGCCCCAGAGCGACAAATGGAGATGTGGAGACAACTAAGTCTCACATAGACCAATAACATCTGGAATGAGGTCCACTATTGTCTGCTTGAAATCAGAAGTTTTCCAAAGAAGGGATCTGGCATTCCAGAGGAGGAATCTGCGTAGAGGTGGATGAGCCATCGCTGGGGAGAGAGCAGAGAGAAAAGCCAGGGCAGGAGGTGGATCAGCCATCACTGGAACGTGAGTAGAGAGAAAAGCCAGGACAGGAGGCTGACACATGTCTGTACTTTCCATTTTTGTACATGGACAGGGCTGTTAACAGAAGGTCCACAAGGGATTCTGAAGAATGGGCACCTGAGGGGTTGGCATATGGAGAAGTGTAGGAGGTTGTCCTTAGTACGGGATGATGTGGAGGAGCAGGAGATTTCCAAGTGTGGACTCCATCTCAGGAGAACTGGAGAAGGCAGCATGGGATGTATTTGGGGCTGAGGCAGGAGTTGTGACCTGTGATGTGGTGGAACTGGCTGACTTTAAACCAGGCTGGATGGAAGGAGCTACGGAGTCTTCTGCAGCATGTGGGAAAGAAGTCCTTGTTGGGTGGGAGTGCTGCTGACAGAACTTGGGTGGAGGGGCAGGGTGGAGCAGCACTGCAGATTGGGAGGTTGGGTGGGAGGACACCGCAACGGTTCACTCCACTTCACTCAGTCCAAGTACTGACTCGCCACCAGATGTTCCAGCAAGATCTTCCAATGCTGAAAAGCAGTTGCTAACCACTGTTGCATATGTTAGACCCTCCTGAACAGGCCAGGAAGTCCGACTGGGCGCAGTATGTGTTGTCGAGGTGTTAGACCTGGCAGGAGTGCATCCAGATGGATTGAGGGCACACAAACAGGTGTTGACATCAAGCAGGGTCGACAGGTCAGCTCTAACAGCATCATGGATAGCAAATGCCTGCCGGTAGACTGGGCATGTGCGTGAGACAATTTGGTGTTCGCCACCGCAGAAGAAGCAGTAGGGGTCATTGGTGCATTGACCACCCAGTGGTGATTTGCGTGGGTGGAACCTGCTGCAACAAGAGCATTGAACTTTAAATGATATTGTGCTATGCCCAAATCGATGGCACATATGGCACCTCAGGAGGGGAAAAATGTAAGTCCCTACAGAGCAACACAAGTGGCCAAATATGACCTGCTCCGGCAGGGGGCCCCTGAAATTGAGCCGTACCACCCTGGCTGCCTCTGTGGCCTCACCACCAGGAGGGCAGACTGTGAGGCGAGTGACTTCCACTGGCTGGGAGGAACAGTTGCTGAGGAAATGAAGATGATATTAACCCCTCCGCACACGATGACGCGTTTGTCATCATATGGGTGTGGCTGCGACTATACTCGATGCTTTTGGCGTCATTAAAGCATAAAAACTTTCGTCAGAGGAAAAGTTTTTGGCCAATCGGCATCATTTCTGGAGGCATCATAGCTTCCCTGCTCCTCATCAAAAGTAATGAGTTGGCAACTGTGGGTCCTGATGCCAGCAAGAGAGTGGACAGGTTATTCAGTACCAAATGAGCAGTGAGCGGCAAAGGTACTGCGCAGGTCTGCCCCTATAAATTTCCACTCTTACCCCCATCCCAGCCATGCAACATATTTCACTATACCAGTAGTGCTTGTAGTGCTTGTGTATAATGTTTAGGCACAGTTGTGATTAGATTTGGTGTTTGCAATAGGAAATTTGATGTTTGTAAAGCAATCCTGGTCGTTATCAGCCATTGGCCCAAAGAAGATTGTGGTACTGTTTCTAATCAACTACACTGCCTCTACCCTGCACCAAATGTGAGTATTCAGCTCTAAAAATAGTGACAGTGAATCATGTGAATATAGTGTGCATATCTAGTGTACAAAGAATTGGTGAAATACGTGCAGATGCTTAAAGGAAGGCAGGAAACCATCCTACAGTCATGACACGGAATGGGTACACCATAGTTTTTTGCATTTTTCTCGAAAATTATGAGGCCTAGGATCACTGTTGTGGGCTCAAATGAAAGCCAATGAAATTCTGCATGGGATGATGAAATAAAAACATAACAGTGGTGAGAAAAGTTTTTCTCTAGAGCTCCCCGAATAAAAAAATCAGTTGTCTGTCGGAAATGGATTTTGATACCTCGTATCAAACTGGGACTCCAGCATTCGAAAGCTAATAAATTTCTCTTTCTAATGATAGTATAACATGTAGAGATCGATTAGTAAACATTCGAATTATGATGTTGGGAAGTGAGACGTATGCCCCTAAATGTTTATTCATGCAGCCCTAACGTACGTATAGTGTGTTTTTTTTGTGTGTTTTTTTGCTTATCATTTAGAACAAACATCGACGAATAGGAATATGTGGGTTTTGTGGCAAAATAAATGTTTGGGTGGTGAAAGTAGGCCGAGAATACACATTTTGGGAGCGGGCAGGAGGAAGTGGAGAAAAGCCGGTGTGTCATGTCCCACAAAACTTATTATCTTATCTGCACATGAAAGGGTTAAAAGTTCTTCCTCCATGACATCAGGAACAATAGGCCCAATTTTCCCAAATGAGAACTCGCCACTGGAAGGTGGACAAGCCAACCAGCACCTTACTGGCCAGTCCAAAGCTGGGTGAGGGACTCAGGTGGTACAGTCACTTTGGCCACATCAGCTGCAAAAACACAGAACCTAATAGCTGACCCTTTACCTAAATCCCTGATTGACCCCTCTATACAATACTTACCCCATGAAGACTTGATGGCATCTGACAAACTGCAGAGATTCAGAAAACAGGGGTATTGTCAGCCAACCTTGCTATGCAGATGAGGCTCCTTGGTTCGCTGGTGACATTGCCATCTGGGAAGGAAGGCCATATCCACTTTTCTGTGTCACCACCCTCGTCACTAGTGGCAGAGGCTGTCCTCACCCTCTTACCAGGGGCAGTGACCTCTCTGGCGGCAGGGGCAAAGTCCATATTGATGTCCTGAATGGCGATGCCGGTCATGGAAGACTCCATGCCAGGCAAAACACCTGACCGTTACACTCACTTTGTTATTACACTGGGACACTGTGGTTTTACTGCAATATATGCCCAAATCAAGGTGGTTGTGATGGTATGGCTGAGATGGGTTGAGCACCCGAGAATAAGATGGTTGACAACACAGCCAGGAGGAGGATGTCCAATGACGACTGGGTCTATGCAGTGTCTCAAGAACGAGACATCTTGTTGAACAGTTTGACAGGTGACATAAACAAACCCAAATCGTTCGATTATTATCAGTGAGCCAGGGACTTTCATTATCATAATATCCCTGTTATGCTGCATACTCAGAGTTCAATTTCTTTCCTTCTGAGAAACTGACTTAGGCTCTTTTCAGGACTGGGTCTACATCATGCAACCCAAGGAACAGGGCTCAAACACAGGCTAGCCAATCTTACACATATATTACCACAAAAGATACAAATGCTGGACACAGTACAAATGACACAGAACAAACACAATATCAATACATAAGAACAGGAGTTGGACTACAGGAGACCAGGTAGTTACAGGTGTCACCCAGGTGTGGGAGGCATCCTGTCAGGTGTGCACTCTCGAGAGAGGCACAGGTCCCTGGTTGTGTGATGGAACATCCGGTGTGGGCTGTAGGGTGGCATCGAGGGAAGCCCTTCTCTGGTGGGGCCTCGGATTTCCTTGGGACTGGAGCCAAATAGGGCAAGCAGGTATGCTGCTCTGTGCCTGCCCTATTAGGAGGAGGACAGCTCGCCAGTGGGTCTGGATAGGTCCCAGCCTGGAGCCCTGGGTGCATCCCTCGGCGGCTGGGGGCTGCGGTCTCGCCGGCATCTAAAGGCCATCAGGGGCTGCATGCGGTGTCTCGTCCACGGGGAGTCCGGCAGTGGCTGGCGACATCAAGGCATGGGCTGTAGTGAGCACGATCCCAGGCTCACAACAAAGCCACACCAGATGCTCTCCAACAGGGACTCCACTGGGGAGCAAGCTCTGCCCCTGGGGGTGTGGGGGGAGTGAGAGGGGTGACCCACTCGGCCTCTGGAGGAGTGAGGCAAGCAAGGGATGCTACCCTTGAAGGAAGCCGCAGAGTTAGCAGACAAGGGAAGTATGGTGGACGTTCCCTCCCTGATGGGCATGGTGGGCGCCGCCACGGTTCTGCTTTGCCCTGGGAAGGCAGGTGAGAGAAGTACGGTGGACATCCTCTCCCTGACAAGCACAGTGGGCGATGTTGCGGTCTTGCTTTGCCCTAGAATGGCAGATGAGAGAAGTTCGGTGGACGTTCCCTCCCCGGCAAGCACGGTGGGTGTCATGGTGGTCCTGCTTTGGTCTGCAGGTGAGGGAAGTACAGTGGACGTTCCCTCCCCGGCAAGCACAGTGAGCATTGCCACGGACCTACTGGGGACTGTGAGAGCACAAGTCCCACCCCGATCATGGCAACTGCTGGTCCAGCTGGAGAGTAGTGTGGCGGGGTGGCGTACTTCCTGCTGTTTCTGTTGAGGGGAAGAGGTGCGCATGGTGGCGGGGGACGTAGGCCCCTCTAGCCTGGATCCTTTATGTGCCTCCCTGTGGTCTTTCCCTGGGGTGGGTATTTCATCAACCTATCTGTGCACCTCTCCGTGATCTCCCCTCGGTGTGGGTATTTCAATCCCGTTTCTGGTTTCTTATACATATTGTTATTTTTAATTATAAAATGGAAAAATGATTATGAACAAAGGCTGTCTATTAACATAATAATTCTGGAGGCATTATGCTTGTTGGATTTTAACTTGTTTAACAACATTCGGACGCAGTCATTTGTGCAGGCATGCCAACATCCCCGAAAAGTAGCAGCTGGCATACGAATCGGCTTTTGAAAGCACACATCCAAACATAGCTGTTTTAATAACAAAAATAGAGCCTGACTTTCCTCTGTACAAGGGAAAGTGTTCTTTCCAGGGGCATGCTCAATATTTTTATAACCCGTCACGTCCCGAGGTTTTCCGCACCTCTGACATCCCCCAGTCCCGAGGTATTTTCGAAAAAAAATTTTTTGGCTAAAACCTTCGCTTTTGGTGAGAAACATCGAAAATTCAGAGAAATCGCTCACCTGAGGTTTAAAGTGCCCAATCCAGGTAGGAGTTCCTCCTTACCTGAGTGGGTTTTCTAACATGCTGGCACCAAAGAAAATGAGTTTTATGGGAGGGTAACTATTTTATCCACTCATAAACGGTATTTATTTATTTACTTGGTACGAATGTATATGTAGTATGACAGTATATTGGTTTTCAAGCAGTAATAAAGGCATTATAAGCATTGTTTCACTCACTAACTAATCACCATACCTGACCTATTTTTGCCACACTACCTGATCATTATTTCTGGCTGTTTCTTCTTCTAATGCTATGTAAACATTGTCCTCCACATTGTCATCGATTGGGGAATCACTCTGGCCCTGAATAACTTTACTAGCCAGGTCACTGGTAACAGGTCCTTTGCCAAGACAATGGCGTGAGGGTGGGAGGGGGGAGGTTATGCAGTGTAAGGCATTGTCCCTGCTTGGCATCTTGTAGAGGAATAGAGGAAGGTGTCCCGTGTATACATACGAAAAATCACGTGCGAAAATTGAAAATTGTGCAAATTAGGTACCTTACAATTGCACGACGTACTGGTACGTCGCCGGGACTGGCAAATGCAAATCATTGCAACATACCCATACGTCGACGGGATGGGGCGGGTTAATAATACGGCCGTTAGTTCTCATTGGTTTGCAGTGATATACATCACAATTGGGCTGAAGCCTAGTGTCCGAATTTTTTTTTTTTTTTTTTTACAAAGGCTCCTCTATTGATCCAACTAGGCATCAAACGAAATTCTGGAAAAGGATCGATCGATCCTATTAGCACTCTAGAAGTTAAATGCCAGAATATATTCCAGACATCAAGATATAGCGCACAGATCGCACTACTGGGCTGCGTTTCAACAGGCCTTAGCACCCCAGAGCAGTCCAGGGGTAGTGGGGGTAGCAGTGAAACCACCAAATACTTGGAGCGCGAATTCGCATTTACTCTAGATATCCTTCTTTCAGAATACTTAGCAGTTATGTGTATTTGATCATTACTAACAACAGTATTAATGTTACATGAATATTTGTCAGCAAAATTTAACTGCAAATGCATATTACCGAAATACTTTGGAAATATTTAAGCCGTAATGAAGAACCATAACAAATCCTGCCTTCGCCACAGCTGCTTCCTCTTGCAATTTCCTCCGATTTTGAGGACGAAATGAACCCAGCAGTGCAAGACTACAGTGGAACAAGATGACTTTGGAAGATATGATCATTGTGCAGAGGTGAGGAGGTACTTCATGGAAGTATGATTTTCGCGGGAATGAATGAAAACAAACCCTCAGTCCGTACTCTTTAGATCCGCATAGCCTTTACTTTCATTAAGCCGAAAATCAATACTTAATTGAAATGAAGAGGGTATTGTAACAAATCTTTTCATTTATGATATGTTAGTATTCAAAATCCGTTCACTCCCAAATTACACAGAATAATACCCTAGCATTGAGAGTTCTGTTATCCTTTACACGACTGTGATATAAACCATTTACAGCTGACAGATGTCGCCAGAGAGACCCACCTCTCCAAATAGTTCCAACTGCGACGGAGGCCGCGACAAACCCCCCCCCCTTCACCCCCCACACTTTCTCTCTTGAAAGCGCCGTCACGTTCCGTGGCGCTCCGGCTGTTGAAACGGAGCCCTTCTAAAAACTATAGCCGAAACCTCCCCATGGAAATTCTAAAAATTTTATGTTGGATAATAAGTACGGAGAATTACCAACATATTGACAAATTCGTTAAAGTATAACCACAAACACATTAATTTTAATTTCAAATCAATATTTATGCAAAAGAGAAGTATGTCAAAGCGAGTTGTTGAGCTGAAGGTGAAACACTTCTGCTAACTTTAGCTTGGCTAAACTCTAAATCCTGATTTTTTAAATGAATATCTAAGAGACACAAAATGTTCACCGGATTTCCAGTAAATCGGTGTGTATGAACCTATGTGGTCATAAAAGTGCCGATTCGGTATTTCGTCGCACCCCAACACAATGCGCTTCGACAGTCACTTGTTACTGATGCCACCTTCCGCCATGTTCCCACTCCTCAGTATGATTATCTTGTAACTTCCATTGAATTAATTAATTCTACTACATATTTGAAAAGATATCAATAATACATATCATCTAAGGGTTTTGAAATGGTCTAGTATAATCATTAATGAAAAGAAGTGTGTATATTAACGGTGATGAGGGTTCCAAGATGGCGAGCAATTTCCGGCATATAGGGAGAATCCTTTAGTTACGACATGCACTATTGATTATGTATTAACTAAAGAGCATCCTTAATATGTAGCATTATGTGGTCTCCGTCATTATATTTGGTGTCGTGAGCTCTTCTTGACTAATGAAATGATACGTATGTAATTATACGTTGTGGTATAAGTATATATTTTCAAACATTAGTATGGATTTGGGAATGTAAGAACCTTTACTGCACAGAGATTTTGCACCACCGTTGTGAGGGTACGAGTGCAAAGATGGCGGAAGTGGACCTCAGTTGTGTCATTGCCTGGCGTCAGATGTCTTGAGGGAGGTGGCGTTTGATTGGTTTGGTCTTATATGCAGCAGGACGAGGCCGAGTATAGGCACTGCCCAGTCATCATTCAAGGATAATCACCACCAGTAAGTTATAGTGTTATCCAGCAAGTCTTTTTTGGTCTGCTGTGTGAATTAGGAATGAACGGGAACTTGTAGCCTCAGGTGAGGTAAAGTTTTTTTTAAGGTTCCATTGGCATTCGAAGAATTACCGGTACGGTAATAATTGTTTATTGTCAGTATTCGTATTTTCCACTAATATTTTAACATTCGGTCCATGTTTTATGCAGATATATGGTGGATAGTGTTATTGTGCAATAGATAGGAGTATAGTGCAATGAGTGTACGTGATGAAATAATGGCTAGGGCAGGAGTCAGTTTCGCACTACAGCCAGGGCAAGCCGCTGTGAGTAGAGGAAATACAGTAGGTTTTTATAGGAATATTTGCTTTTATCATATTGTTATATTTATTCCGTTTGCGGTATTATTTTACAAGTGCACAGGGATTTGGAATCTCAATTTTACTCTTACAGATATCTAAATCTCACCATTGCGAACATTTTGAACCCTAGAAACAACTTCCGCAAATGAATATTAACGCGAAAAAAGATTTTTGAAAATTTTCCGAAAAATTACTCTCTACATAGTCGGGCGATACGTGAGACCCATCACGGCGCGTGCCTAATGCATTGTGGTCCTGTCTTGCGTGTGTCTACCATCACGTCACGGTTCACGTGACTTATGGGTGGGGCTAAAGCATATGTCTACTGTTACGTCACGCGCTATCTGCTCATGCGTGAAGTTCAAACTGATACAACCGGCGCGCAAATTTGAATTTCAGATACGGTAGGGTCCCGCAGGATTTGAAAGTTAGTTTGTCTCCAGCCACGACCTGTGAAGCCTGCAAAATTACCGTAAGTACTTCAGGAGCTGTAAACTGGTGAGTAAAGGCATTATTTCGTATTTACACTTGGTTAGGTTAGGTTAGATGAGGTTTGGTTAATGTCAGGGGGGGTCTGGGGGGCGAAGCCCCCCAGTTAGCAAACACGGACTCCCTAAGAAGCTTAAAATTTCATTTTTCTGAAGGATTTTAGTGTTTTCGATTTGAATTTGATAACAGTTTCAGTCGGAAATCACTCGTTTTTGCGTGTTTTCCCCACCCAAAACCCCGCTTTCCCACAGGTCCCCCATTGTTCTTGGCACGGAAAAATATAATTTTATGGCTTAGGTTAGTTTAGCTTAGGAGATAATGGTTTGCTGGTGACAGCGGGCAGGCGATTGTTGGTGCGAGTCGGTTGGGAGTAGGCCAGACGGCCCGGCGCGCAGCGGCCTGGCTGGTGAAACCAATGTATTTCTGATGGTTTTTGATGTGCTGTGAATTATTCTGACCTTCATTTCTATCGCAGATCAATATATTATGTGATTTCCCCCACCCAAAAACCCCGGGTTCGCCCATCTCCCCCATTCTTGTGGGGGGAAGGGGGGGTGGGGGATATCTTGAAATATACTGATTTGCGGCAGAAATGAAGGTCAGATTCGTTCAAAACACATCAAAAACTATCAGAAATACCCTGGTTTCACCAAAAAAGACGTCCCTGTGCACTTGTAAAAAATTACCCCGTTTGCTTTCTGTGTGAAATAAAGCATGAGTGTTATTGGTATCGTATGCTTGTGTGGATGAATGTAAACACTTCACCACATGATCATCAAAAAATATCGTCTGCGAAACCTTAGGTATCGCAGATGTGACATACAGAGCACAATCAGGAACTGTTGTGGTGAAAATATAATGTAGGTTTCATAAAATGATGGATTTCATTATGTGTATTGTGAAAATATCATAAACACTGCAGCGTCTTCTCTGCTACACCTTATGGGACAGGTAAGTGTCACGTATATCTCTTTTGGTGAAATGTACTGTGTTTCCTATGTATTGATAAACTGGGCTATGTTTTATGTGAAAAGAAAGTGAAAAAGTGACGCACATCCTCGTAAGGAACAAGTGCATGTACATATAGATATATATATATATATATATATATATATATATATATATATATATATATATATATATATATATATATATACAGTATATCTTTTGGTGAAATGTACTGTGTTTCTTATTGATAAACAGGGCTATGTTTTATGTGAAAAGAAAGTGAAAAAGTGATGCACGTCCTCGTAAGGAATAGCAGGTTTTGTTCACCTGAGTGAGCACAAAGGTAGCGAAATGCAACGCGAGGTTAGGTACAAGTGCATTTACATTTTATTATTGAAATATAATCTGTTTCTTATAAAGAGATATATTTGGTTATGTATTTATGGGAGAAATAGGTGAAAGAGTCACCCACGTGCTCGTAAGGAAGGGAGCGGCTCATACACGTGAGTCATCACAAAGGTTGTGAAATGCGGAGCGAGATACGTAAAATGCGGTGGTGTAATATACTGTGTATCTCTTGAAATGATATATTTGGTTCTGTCTAATGTGAAAAGAAAGTGAAAGTGAACCATGTACTCCTCTGGAAATCATCTTCTGCTACGTCTCATCGGCCAGGTATGGGCCACATAATTCATCTATGTACACAGACACACACACACATGCACACACACATACACATACACATACACACAGACATGCACACATGCACACCACTCGCTGGTGCAGTGGTAACGTTCTCGCTTGCCATCTGGTAGACGGGAGTTCGCACCTCGCTCAGGTTGTGAAAAGTTTCACTGACGAAGTGGGTGGTTACTGTCCCCCTTGAGCAAGGGGATGGGTGTGTGCATGTGTGAAGGTCACAGCCTTGCCCTTAGATCGGACTATATGAGCTCTCAGCTCCCTTCCGGGAGGGTAAAAGCTGACGATCACGACCATCAAGTGATCCTGACCGACCCGGTTAATTATAAACACACACACATAAACATAGATACACACACACACATCCACATACACACACACACATACACACACACACACACACACACACATTACAAAACTCCTCTTCCAACAGATGTGGTCCTGCAGGAAGATCATCGCCACTGGAGAAGTATGTGGTATTTTTTTTTTTTTTAAATCTTTTTACCTCTTTCTGTCAGTATATTTACATATACATATATGTTGTTATTTACCTCAACACAAATGACAGGGAAATAAGTTCTGTTTCTGTTGCTAGCAACAGGTTTTGTGTTCATGTGTGGTTTCCGAGAGGACTAAAAACTAAAAAGAAGTAATTATATAAGATTGTTGTTGGTATAAAATCGAAGAAACAATAGCTAGCAAGCATAAAACAAGTTCGCGCGCTAAGGGAAAATACTGTAAGTCAGTGCGGCTGCCGGCGGTTCAGCGTGCAGCAAAATACACCATAGTTTATTGCAATTTTCTCGAGAACTATAAGGCCTAGGATTACCGTACTTGTCTTAAATGAAAGCCAATGAAATTCTGCATCGGATAATGAAATAAAAACTTATTGCTCTCACTGAATATTCGCCAAAAAATCTCTCCTATTATAAAAGTTGTACTCTGTCGAACCAGAGTTTTTACTTTATCGCTTATTACTCGAAGACCATACCTCGTATCAAACTGGGACACCCGGCATTCGAAAGCTAATAAAATTCTCTTTCAATTGATGGTATAACATGTAGAGATTGATTCATAAGCATTTAACTTATGATGTTGGGAAGTGAAATCGGCATCTCGAATGTTTATTCTCAGCTTCCTAACTTCTGTATAGTTTTTTTTTTTTTTTTTTTTTTTGCTTATCGTGTAGAACAAACATCGGCAAGTACCATATGTGGCTATGATGGGAAAATAAATATTTTTGGGTGGTGAAAATAAGCCGAGAATACACATTATCGGAGCGCCTGGCCGCGGGGGAGGGGGGAGATTGTCACACCCACGGAAACTTAAAAACTTATGTGAGAGCGAGGGGGTTAATATTAATATTAACCCTTTTGCGCATGATGATGCAAAACTAGTCAAAGTCCTTTCAGTCTGAAGAGAATCGATAACTCGCTATGATGCACTTTACCTATAAATCGTCATCAAAACTTTTTCTGTGGCTGAAAGTGCATCATATTTTGGTGAGTCATAGGTTAAGGTGTATGTGTCTGAGGCAAACATATGGCAACACTGTCAATCCTGTCACAAGGACAAGCGGTCAATTATTAGCTCAGTGTTCTCTCGGCAGTCAGGCAAGCATGGTGTGTGAGCATGCGGCTGCCCATGTTATTCCTCGTATTCTATTACATCACTTGTCCATACCTTCTGTGTATTATAGTGATAGTGTGCCATATAGTGCAGTGTGTCTGTGAGGAATATGTTTTTTTTTTTTTTTTTTTTTTTTTTTTTTTCCCAGTGAAATGCAAATTTCACATTTATAACTGCCCATGACTGTTCCCTTTCACTACTGAAAGTAACCAAGATGGCAGGGAAAGGGTTATCTGAGGAGGAGTACCTGAAATATTTTTTTAGTGAAACTGAGGGTGAAGAGGACACAGACAAAGATTCTGGGGAGAGTGATCTTGAGAGTGACTGGGGTGAGGAGGAGAGAGTGAGTGAGGAGAGGGAGAGCTAACCCTGTCCCCAGACGTCATGATAAACTCTCTCGAGGGTCAAGGCCACCTCCAGTATCACTGCCACTATCACCACTATATACACTGGTACCACCACTACCACCACTGGTAGTACCACCACTGATACCACACACAAACACACACACACACACACACACACACACACACACACACAGGCTTTAATCGTACCTTTCTTCCTCTCTGCAGCTCTCTGCGTTCCAGAAGCATTCCAACACTGCTAGATGATGTGAGTAACTAGCTTATTTGTCTAGTTTTTATACTATGTATGTATAAGGTATAAATGTGTGTATTTACAGTATACAGTAATCCCTTAACTTATGCGAGGGTTACGTTCCCAGACCCTTTGTGTATGTGGTAAATTCGCGTATACGTTCTGTGCATGTGTGCACATAATTATGCATGTGTATTAAATGTATTACATCTGAATAATACTGTTTATGCACTATATACACCTAATAAACTAGCATAAAGTATGAAAAACAACAAAAATGTAAGAAATTTAACACTTACTGAATGCTGGCAAGCACAGGCATAAGTGGAGACACTTTAGCACAGTCTGGTGCACTAGCCCTCACTGCCTCCTGTATGCTATGTTCTGCTTTCTTTATTGTACGAACAGTTGACTCATTCACCCCAAACATATGGTTCCTAGACAATTCGCCGTCAAAACATGGATGATTCCCCGTCAGGACAATTCACTCCCTGGACAGTTCCCTGTCATTTTATAAATGTACTTATTAATATTTAAATAGCTAATTTTCAGGGGGATTTTATAACTCATATAAGTAAAAAACTAGTGTATCCATCCATCCAACCATCATCCAATCCTACATTGCCCCATGAGGAGCGTAGGAGCCTGGGGTTAGGCACTTGGTCCTGACATTTAAGATGAGAGTGACCAACCTCACTACCTGCTAAATAAACTGGTATGTAAATAAATGACGAGGAATCGTCCTGAGGGCTAAAAGTCCTGATGGCAAATTGTCGCCGACATTCCATCCCTAAGTTTGTCCAACACTTTGACTTTCTCTGTCAGCGACATCACTTCATAAGCCCACTTTGGTGTGTTACCACATGTATCACTAGCACTATGCTTAGGCCCCATGCTGGCAAACAAGGCAAGCAATCACTGGAAGGCAGAAAAATAAGCCACAACTAATGATTCCCGAGTCATGCACGGTTCGACTGTCGGATTCAAACTAACTGTGTAGTGTGTGGTAGACCGACCTTCCACACACACACACACACACACATGCACACACACACACACACACACACATACACACACACACACGTATGCACACAGGCAGCGGGTAGGCATTTTTATATTTTATTTATTTCTCTCATATATTAAAAATATTTATTTGAATACTATAATTTTTTGTTTTAATTATTGTACGAAAAAATTCATGGATAACCAAAATTGCATGAATTAAGGAGTTACTGTATTCTCATAGGGTAAATGAGGTGCATTTCACTGTTTTTCTCTCAGGCATTTTACTTGGAAAGTATAGATCGCATGAAAAATCTGAAAAAAGCATGAGCAAACTGCTGATTTTTTATGTATACAGTCACTACTCGTTTTACGTTGATTCGGTTTACGATAATTCGCCACAACAATAATAGAAAAGTTCCACCCCAAAATGCGATTTACGATAAATTTCCCGCTGTAACGATTTTGCCATCGGAAAGCACCAGGCACATGCAAGGTGACCATCACTGGTCTCAGGCAAGATGGCGGCCCCGGCGTGCAGTACATTGTTATGGTTCAGGTCCTGCCACCCCTTCAAAATCCTGTCTTTTCAACTTGTTCATGTGTGCCCCCCTGTTATCGTCACCTCTCAGCCAAACATCGTAGCACTAAGCCAACTATGCAAGTGTGATTACTGTACTATATTGTGTTGTTGCAACGATTTACTGTACGTGAGTAACTCTGCCTGTACTGGTGTGATAGTGTTTCTTTTGGTGAATTACTGTACAGTACACTCTACCCTCGTTTTGCCGGACTAAAAGAGGGGTAGACCAGTCCCAGAATGGCAGAAGTCCGGCCCCACATACCATTCCCCAGACTATTACCATACTTTGTCCGAATTCTCCACTACTGTCCGGCATTTATTCCGATAATCTAGAGCATTCTGGAATGTAGGCTACCTATATCAACATAACTACCATACACAGTACATAAAATAATAACACTGATGCAATAACAATAATAATAACGGACACAATAGCTGTATTTTGCTAGCTACAACCCTAAGAATGGTTGTTTAGACAGTTGTTGATGAGAATGTGGAGGGTATGATAGAAGAAGATCAGAAAGCTGAGGAAAACGATGAAAATGAGCAAGGAATGGAGCACCACAAGGTCAGCCAACCACAAATCAGCTGACCAAGATACACACACACAATCTTGGACCGAATCGGCAATTTTAATTGGAAAATATTTTAATCTTTATCACCAGATTGGTTTGCACACCTAATTATTTGAAATCCAGTCAAAAATTTGTGCTTAATTTAATTATTAATCGAAAATCAGGATTCAGAGTGAAAATTTCTTAAAGTTAGCAGAAATGTTTTGCCTCTAGCCTAACAACTCACCCAGACGGACTTTTGTTTTGGATAAATATCGATTTACAGTGCAGATACATTTTTTTTTTTGTACTCAAAGTAAATATTTATGCAAATGAGAAGTCTGTCGAGGTGTGTTGACGGTCTGAAGGGGAAATATCTGCTAACATTGGCCAACCACTCATCAGCTGACCGAGATGTAAACACTGACGATCTGAAGGGGAAAAATATCTGCTAACATTCGTGCATTTTGGCTCTGAAACCTAATTTTTTAATTAAATTACATTAAGTAAAATTTTTAAAGAAGATTTCAGATAATTAGGTGTGTATGAGCCACTGTGGTGAAAAAAATTAAAATATTTTCTAGTGAAAAGTGGACTGGACTTTCTGACCACTACTTGGTGATGGCCAGAATCAAGATCCAAATAAGATGGAGAAATAGAAGAAGGGAAGGACAGGAAGAAGGAGTATTTGCAAGGAAAGTGGAAAGGTTAAAAGAGGATGAGAAAAAGGCAGAATATAAGAGGGAAGTGGAGGAACAATTGGGCAAATATGAATTGGAGCAGATGGGGGACGTGGAAGGTCTATCTATCTATCTATCTATTGCCAGACGCCTCAACCCCATTTGGGGTGGCCACAAACAAATCGCCTCCAAGTCGCCCTGTCCCCCGCCATTTCACTGCCCTGCTTCCAACTCACACCCCCCTCCCTCATATACCTCTCCACCCCATCCCTCCATCTCATCCTCGGCCTCCCCCTCCCTCTTCCCCCCTCCACCTCACTCACATACACTCTCTTCGTCAGTCTTTCACCCTCCATCCTCTCCACATGGCCAAACCACCTCAGTGTGTTCCTCATAACGCTTCCTATTATATCCACATCCACACCACAACGCTCCTTTTTATCCTCATTCGTCAGCCTGTCTCTCCATGTGACTCCACAGGCTCCTTTTAAATAACTCATTTCCACTGTTCTCACTCTTGACTTGTCCTTCCAACAACGTCCAAGCTTCGCTTCCATATGTTAGAGTTGGTATCACAATACTGTCATGAAGTAACTTTTTCACTTCCATGCTTACTTCCCTGTTTCTTATCACTGCTTTCAAAGAACCAGCAACCTTTCTTCCCTGCTGTACCCTTTCAAGCACTTCATCCTCCAAACCTCCATCCTTACTCATCACACTACCCAAGTACTTAAACGTACTCACATTTTCCAATTCCTCACCATCCAACCTCGCTGTACATTCACTGACTTCACCTCTCTCAAAGACCATCACTTTACTCTTCCCTACATTCACCTTTAGATTCCGTTTCTTACACACTCTCCCAAACTCATCCACCAAGCCTTGCAGCTCCCCTTCGTCTTCATTCAACAACACAGTATCATCTGCAAACAACAGTACAGGGAGTTTCCATACACTATCCTCTCTCACCAGGGCCACTCCAACATCCACTACCCTACCTTGTACCTCTTTTATTACCCCATCCATGTACAGATTGAACAGCCATGGAGACATGACACATCCCTGTTTCAACCCAACTTTCAAAGAGAAAAATTCACTTAGTTCACCATCCACACGCACTGCAGCCTTCACACCATTGTACATACTCTTCACAGCATTCAACAACTTCCCATGTACTCCATATATTCTTAACACTTTCCACAATCCTTGTCTATCCACCCTGTCATATGCTTTCTCCAAATCCATGAAAGCCACATATGTGAAAAATGTAGAGTAATTCTGTTAAACAAATCGGGGCCCTCTTTCTGGGCACCAAAATGTGAAAAATGTTTAATGTATCCAAGTCGGTATCCCTACCGGGACACCGCTAAGCAAGAATTTTCTGGTAAACAACTCGTAGGTCGTTACTCTTCCCTAAAGTTGTTTAAGTAAATCAAACAAGTCTCAGAGTTAGGTGATACGTAAATTAAATTTAACTCACCTACAATACTATCTTCTATCTTATCTCTTCGCTAATCCCCCCTTGAATTGGCCAATTCGTAAAGGTTACTTAGCTATATGAAGAGGGAGTGATCGTTAACCGATGACGATGAGGCTGCCTGGTAGAGTTGCTTGGGCAAGCAAGCGTCCTTATGGTGTGTATGTACAACGTGCTAACTCCACGAGAGCTAGGAGCAGAGTGTTAACTCCACAAGGTCTGGGAGCAGAGTGAGTGAACGCGGCAATTCTACCTCCCTCATAGAATGGTAGGTTGCCAACTTTTAATTACTTACAGTACTAAATACAGTCAAATTACATCATGATATGTACAGGGTAAATCTAACAAATTAATCTTAGTTCCACTTAAATTAAAGTTAGACCAATTATTCCCTTTAACTATGTAAATATCTTAATTCCACATCTGCCTTAACAGGGGAATCTTTCCCTGCTTGCCACGCCACCTATCGCGCAGACGCAGCTTAGGTCAGTGGAAAATACCACATAATTACATGTATTTACAATGCATAGTTGTCCACGGGGGTTAAATGCAGTAGCATTTAATTTATCAATAACAAGAATTATTAAAGAGAACGTCGTTTCTGGGTTATTAAAACCGCTTGAATAGTTAACAACAGTCTCTCCGTCCTCTGCCTTTAACCAGGGATAAACTATGATAAATTTAGAGAGCGCAACTGCTCTGGGGGAAAATATTTCCCACAGTTTTGGGGCTGGCGGAAAATGATACGTTGTATCATGTAATATGACCCTTAGCCAAGAGTTCCCTCCATAGTTCTCGAGAACCCTGTGCTGCGGCCCTACTAGGTCGCGCCTCTTGACCCGTTTGATCTTCACCATTCTCTGAATCCGGAGTGGCTGCTAACTCAAGGGGTACCAGTTTATCAATAGTTTTAATACTGGTATGTCCCCTGCATTTTATTTTTACGAGTCTCAGCACCCCTTCAGAATCTGGGTGTGTGGAGATCACTTTAGCTAATGGCCACTGGGATCTTGGCTGTTCAGTCTTCACTAAGACCACATCTCCTATGTTAATAACTGATTTGTTGCTGGCAGCTTGAGCTCCATAAAACCTCTCTCGTAGGCTCAAAAGATACTCTTCACTCCAATGTTTATTCCATGTATCCAGCACCCTTTTCAGACGTTGATATCCCTCCCGAAGGTGTTGTCCTAAATCATTATTTTCTATGTCAGGATCATCAACTTCTTCCTGGATATCCACACAAGGCATTGGATGGAGCTTCCTGCCATGTAACATGTGAGCCGGTGTTAAGGCCTCTAGCGAGTCGCTAGTGTCATCTTGATAAGTCAGAGGTCTATTATTAATCCTGGCTTCAATTTCACTTATTACTGTTCTTAAATCTTCTCTCGTGATCTTCGTTCTATGTAATGTTTTCCTCAGGCAGTTCTTGACAATACCAATCATTCTTTCGGTAAATCCATTTTGCCATGGAGCTCTTGGAGCTGTGAACTGCCATATACAATTTCTGATTCCCAGCGCCGACTTAACCTTCGGGTCGTTCATTATGTTCAACAGTAAGGGAGCTGCTCCAACGAAATTAGTTCCGTTGTCGCTTCTTAACTTGCCAGGACAAGACCTTCTAGCGGCAAATCTGCGAAAGACATTGAGGAATGTCTCTGAGCTTAGGTCTTCCGCTAGCTCTAGATGGACTGCCCTTGTGTAGGCACAAGTAAATAAACAAATGTAAACTTTATGGGGAGTTTCCTCACCCGTAACAGTTATAGCCCCTGTGTAGTCCACTCCTGTTATATGGAAGGGCCGACTTATGCTCACCCTTTCCTTCGGTAGGGCTGGTGGTCCAGGGTAGTTAAAAGGTCTCTGCTCATACCTCCTACAAATGATGCAGTTTTTGAGATATTTTTTAATAACCTGTCTACCCTTAGGAATCCAGTACCTTTCCCGAATTTGGGCTAAGGTCTGCGGTACACCTCCATGGAGAGTGGAATCATGGGCTTCCTTGATAATAAGTTGTACAAAGCACCCACTCTTAGGTAATAAAATGGGATGTTTGGTTTGGATGGGCAAGTCAGCCTTTACCAATCGGCCTCGACATCTTATCAGACCCTTTCCGTCTAAGAACAAGCCTAAATTCTTCATCAGCTTATTCCCTTTTCCAGTGTCTTGGCCTAAAAGTTTATATATTTCCCCGTAAGAATTTCTTTGTACTCTTTTCAGCCAGTATTCTAGGGGATCTAATTTCTGAAACCCCACCTTCTTATTCAAAAATTCAACAACCAATTTAGTAGTATTTAGAAGTTGTCTTATTGATGAAAATCGGCTGATGTCAATCACTTCTGGCTCAGGTACTACAGGATCCAAGTTCACTGCACTAATCTCAGCAATACTGTACTGTTTCTGTTCAGGCCAATCCTTAGTGAGTAACCATTTAGGACCTTTAAACCACAAATTATCTTTGATCAGTCTCCTTACGGTCGAGCCTCTCGAGAGAAGATCAGCTGGATTTTGTTTGGAGGACACATGCATGAAATTAAATTTGGAAGACAGCTCTTTAATAGTCTTCACTCTATTACGGACGAAAGGAATTTTGCTGTCTTCCTTCCCTATCCAGTAAAGACAAATCTCACTGTCAGTCCATATGTAAATATCCTCAAACTGAGTATCAAGAGTAATGGTTATATACCTGGCCAATTTAGTTCCTACTTCTATGGAAGCCAATTCCATTTGGGGTAGGGTTCTTTCTTTAATTGGCGCAACTCTGGCTTTGGACATTATAATCTTACTATCCTCTCCTGTTGCGCAATAAGCTACTGCTCCATAGGCCCTTTGAGAAGCATCACAAAATATGTGTAAGTGCGACTTCTCATTACTGTTTATTTTCCTGGGAATACATATGCTTGATGTAGTTTCAAACTCCTTTCTAATCTGTTCCCATTGTTCCACATATGTCTCACCTAATTCAGTGTCCCAGTCTAACTTTTCTCGCCAAGCCTCCTGTACTAAACATTTGCCCCTAATAACTATAGGACTGACCAATCCTAATGGGTCAAATAGCTTGGAAACCTGACTTAACAAGGACCTCTTGGTGAGAGTGACATCAGAGAACTTAATTGGTTTCAAACTTATTACATCGGCTGTTGTATCCCAGTTAAGACCTAACACATTTTGAGTTTTGGGAATGTCAGAATCTGGATAGTCCTCTTGTATTTTATTCCTCAAAAGCGGTGAATTTGTATTCCAGCTCTGTAACGGCAAATTTGCCTTCCCACATTCGTAATTGGCTACTTCATAAGCCTTCAAGACTTCCGATTCTGTATCAGCAACACCTTGCAAATTATCCATATAAAAAGCCTGCCCTATTTCTGGACATTTGGCATTTTCAAAATGATGCTTTAAAGTGTTGCAAAGTAGGAAAGGACTAGCGCAAGAGCCAAAGAGCACCGATCGGAAACAGTAAGTTTTCAATGGACTATCCTCATTTTGAGGATCATGAGGCCAGAGGAATTTTGTAAATTTCCTATCATCATCTCTCAGTCCTATTCTGAGAAAAGCCTTACTAATGTCTGCTGTGTAAGCGTAAGGTTTCTCTCTAAATCTTAGTAACACATTCCCTAACTTCTCTGTTAGTGATGGTCCAGAGTATAGGCAATCGTTCAAGCTAGCTGATCCCTTGGACGCTTTACTACTACAGTTGAATACTATCCTTATGGGAGTAGTTACTGAATCCTTGCTTACAGCATATGTGGTAAGTAGTGTCCTTCTTTGTGGTTAACAGGGTATTCTACCTCTTCTATAAATTTATTCTTCAATTGATCCTTTATAATATTATCATATAGGGTCAGATGTTCTGGTTTATCTCTCAACTTTCTTAGAAGAGAATTTAACTGAGCTTTAGCTGCTTGGTAATTTGTTGGTAACTCTGAGTGGTTTAGTTTCCATGGTAATCCTACCCAATACTGTCCATCCTTAAATTCCACAGACTGATTATACAAGTCCAAGGTTATTTTATCTTCAGGGGTTGGTTCCTCAGAGTGTATTCCTACACTGTCTAGGTCCCACAGTTTGTGTACAGGTTCAATGTTTTCATCCAACAAGTCATTTATCTGAGTAGGTTCTAATTCTGCACCAATTCTAGCTACCATCAATGACTGTGTGGGGGTAACAAACACTGAGTCTACTAGTTTGGCCTCTCCTTTATCTTGTTTTGGAAAAGGCAACTGACCCATAATAAGGTTACCTCCTGGACTCTTGAACAACTGTACCTTATTCCTTTTGAAAGTCCTATGTAGGAATCTTCCACAATAATCAGAACCAATTATCATTTTTATGGGACCCACAGTATCTGATTCAACATTCCGTTTAGCCAACTTTATCCCTGAGCTTTGTAGATGATCAGAGGTTTCCTTCAATCCCTTTATGTATATACTTGTCTCCATAGTATCAAGCACAGCTGCTGTTATACGGCATTTATATCTGCCTAATTGTATTACAGGTCTAACTAAATCAAAAGACTGAGCCTTCCTAGTTGTTAAGAATCCTGTAGTGGCTAGATTTACCTTGCCGATAACTGGTAACTTTAATTTCTTCACAATGTCTGCAGAAATGAAAGTTTTCTGAGCACCCGTATCAAACAGGGTACATACCAATTGGTTTCTATTCTCAAACAATACTTTCACATCTGCTATTGGTACTGCAGCTGGCATTACTAATGGAGCATTCCCTTTTGCAATTGTCATATTGACACTTGCAGGTTTAGGAACCTCAATTTTCATCCTAGGGCATAAAGCACTATGATGATGATCCTTTTTGCATTTAAAGCAAAGATTTAATTTAGTCTTACAGTCCGCGGCAGTATGTTCGGAGTTCATACAGATTATACAACACCCCAGTTCCTGAAGCTTCTCTACTCTAGAAGCATAATCAGGGTAGTGTTGACAAAATACACTGGAATGTTGCTCACCACAAAAGACACAAACTTTCCTGTGTTTTACCATGGAAGGTTTTATTTCATTAATATCTTCAGCATGTCTATTCCTTATCTTTAATACCTTATCCTCGGCCTTTGTGGAGCTAAGGAAAGTACCTATCTCTTCTTTAGGCACATACTTAGTCTTCTCTGACTTAACTTTCCCTATCAGTTGGTTAGTGGGTTTTTTCTTTACTTCAGTCTTCTGTTTGACCTCAGTAGTGTTTAATGTTCCTTGCAAATGTTTACAGAGTTGCATCAAGCCTTCCTCTATCTCTTCACAGGAGAAATTATCCTTCTGGTACCTACCATACAAAGCATCCTTGGTTTTCGGTGGTAGCTTTAAGGACACAATTCTTGAAAGCACCCAATCTGATGTTTTAATATCTTCGTAAGTACCTAAGGCCCTTAATTTACAACTTATTGCAATTCTAAATTTTTGCAAGGAATCAAAATCGTGCCTAGGCATGGGTAATTCTATTAGAGCCTTTAATAAACTATTTATAACTTGCTCCCTGTCTTCGTAATTTTGTCTAAGGATGGTCAAAGCCACTTCATAGTTATTTTCTTCTACTGGTAACTCTTTTATCAGTTGATATGGTGTTCCTTTGACCTGTCCTAACAAATAAGTAAGTTTGGTGACTTTAGGGAGATCTGTTCTATCGTGTACCAAATATTTGAACTGATCCCAGAAGGATTTCCAGTTCAGCTCTCCATCAAATTCCGGAAGCGTTATTTGTGGTAACACAGCTCTACTCTGCTGTGCCACAACTTGTGTTTCCGCGGCAGTGTCAGCTAATTCAGACTCTAGTGTCTTTACTACAGTTAAGTATTCTTCTAATTTGTCTTCAAACTTAGTAGTTTCTGACTCTAAGAGTTCCTTATTCTCAGCCTTTACTATAGCCGCTTCTAAAGTTACGTAACTCTCTTCGTACTTACTCCATCGATCTTTCAGGATATTTAGGAGACTATTTATTCTCTCCTTGGACAGAGGTATTTGGTCTAACGACTGGTTACAATCATTTATGGCTCTAGTTACCCATCCTGCCTTACTACTAGAAGATTTTTGCAATAAGGAAACAGACATGTTGACGGAGTTCTAATTTAATAATTTAATTATGAATTCCAACCACAATTTTACCTCAACTTAGTAATGATTTGATTATTTAAAATTTTGAAGAGGGTAGGGATTAAGTCCTCTTGTGCAAATTATCCCCTCTCCCAATTTCGTAATATTCATTACAGCTCAGCTAATTATTTAGTTTAATTTTAAGGAGTGTAGGGATTAGGTCTATACTTTTAACCTATTCCCCAGGGTTATTAAACCTCAAGGGTTTTATTTCATCCCCACACTCAATTGCCAAAACACCCATATTCCCAGAGCTCAGAATTTATTACCTCAATACTCCATAGGCCCACCCATAGCTTGTACAGCATAGAACTCTCCTTTCTTATGTTCTACATAATTTATAAATTTCTGCAGAACCGCTTCCCTACCATGATGGTTCCAATGTATACCATCAGATTTCAGCATTGCTTGGAAGGGCTTGGCATTAAAATGTATGAAATCCCTTCCCTTCCTGGCCCGTTGCAACTTTCGGTGTACAGCTCTGCTAATTAATTTATATGTTCCATAACAAACTGGAGAGCCATATGGCAGGTTCCTTGGCTCGAGGAGGGTTATGGCTACTGAGGATTTACAAGAGCCCTCTATGGCTCCTACCACTGCTAAAATATTCTCCACTACTTCATTGCAACCGAACGTAGTAGTAGCTATGCCCATTAAAAGCAACTTTAAACACATTCAGCGCCTCGGCACACATCGGTTTTCCTCACTCGGTCGGGGCACCAAAACTGTGAAAAATGTAGAGTAATTCTGTTAAACAAATCGGGGCCCTCTTTCTGGGCACCAAAATGTGAAAAATGTTTAATGTATCCAAGTCGGTATCCCTACCGGGACACCGCTAAGCAAGAATTTCCTGGTAAACAACTCGTAGGTCGTTACTCTTCCCTAAAGTTGTTTAAGTAAATCAAACAAGTCTCAGAGTTAGGTGATACGTAAATTAAATTTAACTCACCTACAATACTATCTTCTATCTTATCTCTTCGCTAATCCCCCCTTGAATTGGCCAATTCGTAAAGGTTACTTAGCTATATGAAGAGGGAGTGATCGTTAACCGATGACGATGAGGCTGCCTGGTAGAGTTGCTTGGGCAAGCAAGCGTCCTTATGGTGTGTATGTACAACGTGCTAACTCCACGAGAGCTAGGAGCAGAGTGTTAACTCCACAAGGTCTGGGAGCAGAGTGAGTGAACGCGGCAATTCTACCTCCCTCATAGAATGGTAGGTTGCCAACTTTTAATTACTTACAGTACTAAATACAGTCAAATTACATCATGATATGTACAGGGTAAATCTAACAAATTAATCTTAGTTCCACTTAAATTAAAGTTAGACCAATTATTCCCTTTAACTATGTAAATATCTTAATTCCACATCTACCTTAACAGGGGAATCTTTCCCTGCTTGCCACGCCACCTATCGCGCAGACGCAGCTTAGGTCAGTGGAAAATACCACATAATTACATGTATTTACAATGCATAGTTGTCCACGGGGGTTAAATGCAGTAGCATTTAATTTATCAATAACAAGAATTATTAAAGAGAACGTCGTTTCTGGGTTATTAAAACCGCTTGAATAGTTAACAACAGTCTCTCCGTCCTCTGCCTTTAACCAGGGATAAACTATGATAAATTTAGAGAGCGCAACTGCTCTGGGGGAAAATATTTCCCACAACATACAACTTCTTTCCCTTCTGTAGAAACTTTTCCACTAAAGATCTAAGAATGAATATCTGATCTACACAACCTCTTCCCTTCCTAAAGCCTCCCTGTTCTTCTCCAACTAATTTCTCTGTTCTTTCTCTAACTCTGTCAATAAGTATCCTACCATACACTTTTCCTATTATACTAAGAAGACAAATGCCCCTATGATTACCACACACTTCTTTTTCCCCTTTTCCTTTCTACAAGGGAATAATTATACCTGACTTCCAATCCTCTGGGACTCTACCTTCCTCCCAGGCCAATCTGCACATCTTCCACATCCATTCTACTACTATCTCTCCCCCATGCTTCAGTATTTCGCCACACACTCCATCAATTCCTGGGGCTTTCCCCGATTTAACTTTCTTCATTGCTTCCACAACTTCTATCCTACTGATTTCTTCCTGTCTTCTCACCTCCCTCCTTCTCCCAGCCATTCCCCAGCCACTTATACTCGCATTACTTCCATTCTCTATGTTCAACAATTCCTTAAAGTGTTCTCTCTATCTGCTCACTTTTTCTCCCGTCTCCACTAGCAATCTACCATTTTTATCTTTCACTCCCCTGCTAACTTCACTTCCACCCTGTCTTACTCTTTTCATCTCTTTCCAGAACATTTTCTTACAGTCCCTCCACTTTACACTCAAATTTCTTCCAAATTCCTCATCCACTCTCTTCTTACTCTCTCTTACTAGTCTTTTCACCTCTCTCTTTCTTTCTACATATAACTCTCTCTCTTCAGCCTCTCAACTTCTTCCATGCCCCTATTTCTCATCCATTCATTGTATGCTTTCTTCTTTTGTGCCACAGCCTGTCTCACCTCTTCAGTCCACCACGCTGTTCCTTGCATCCCCCTCCGTCTTCTCTCCATCCACACACCACATCACACGCTGCACATATTTCTTCTGTGAATATCCTACACACACCTTCCACGTCTCCCATCTGCTCCAATTCATATTTGCCCAATCGTTCCTCCGCTTCTCCCTTATACTCTGCCTTTTTCTCATCCTCTTGTAACCTTTCCACTCTCCTTGCAACTACTCCTTCCTCTCGTCTTTCCCTTCTTCTATTCCTCCATCTTACTTGAATCCTAATTCTGGCCACCACCAAGTAGTGGTCAGAAAGTCCACTCCCCCAACCTCTATAAGCTCTTGCATCCATTACACATCTTCGCATCCTTTCATCCACACACATAATCAATCATTGCCTTCCTTTCATTCAGTTCACCACCCACCCTTCTCATCACTTGCCATGTATACCTGTGGATCATTTTATGCCTGAAGAGGGTATTGTCTATCACCAACCCCCTCCCAGCACAAATGTCCACTAACACACTCCCATTCTCATCTATCTCAGCAGGCACACCCCACTCACCAACTATTCCATCCACCTTCATGTTCCCAACTTTACCATTCATATCACCGATCAAAACATTCTCTCATTCCTTCCAAACTTTTCCATGCAGACTTCTACATTTGTCCAGAACTCTTCTCTCACTCTTCTTGCACGATCTTGTGTTGGCGCATACACACACACAATCGCCCACATTTGTATTCCAGCTTTCAACTTTATCCACACAGTCATTGACCCAACTGATCCATACTGTCTTATGCTCTTCTTCCATCTTTTACTCACAACTATACATACTCCTTCCTTTGCCCTCTCATTCTCACCTACTCCTGCACATATACCCCACCCATACTCCCATTCTCTCACACTTTCTCCTCTCCATTTTGTTTCAATTATTCCACAAACATCCACTTTCGCACCCTCAAGCACCTGATCATTTGCTCCCCTTACATTCCACGTTCCGTGGAAGGTGTGTGCAGGATATTCACAGAAGAAATATGTGCAGCATGTGATGTGGTGTGTGGGATGAAGAGAAGACGGACGGGGGTGCAAGGAACAGCGTGATGGAATGAAGAGGTGAGACAGGCTGTGGCACAAAAGAAGAAAGCATACAATGAATGGATGAGGAATAGGGGCGTGGAAGAAGTTGAGAGGCGGAAGAGAGAGTTATATGTAGAAAGAAAGAGAGAGATGAAAAGATTAGTAAGAAGAGAGTGGATGAGGAATTTGGAAGGAATTTGAGTGTAAAGTGGAGGGACTGTAAGAAAATGTTCTGGAAAGAGGTGAAGAAAGTAAGACAGGGCAGAAGTGAAGTTAGCAGGGAAGTGAAAGATAAAAATGGTAGATTACTAGTGGAGAAGGGAGAAAAAGTGAGCAGATCGAGAGAACACTAAGGAATTGTTGAACATAGAGGATGGATTTTTTTTTTTTTTTTTTTTTTTTTTTAACGTGAGGAAGAAGGAACCAAAGGCAATGATCCCACAAAACTGCTCCTTCCAAGAGAAAAACAAAATACAAGAGAGAGCCAAATTCAAGATCTATCCATTTCGAGATGCCTGGACACACTGCGTTTGAAAGACTGGAGGTCATAGGAAGCAGGAAATACAAAGAGAGGGAGACCGTTCCAGAGTTGACCTGTTGCATAAATGAAGGACTGGGAGTAACGGTTAACTCTTGCATTAGAGAGTTGGACAGAAAAGAGGTGAGAGTTTGCTGCTAGACGGGTGCTACACGCCTGTCGTAGAGGTGGAGGAATGCATGCAGACAGTTCAGAGGAACAGTGACCATTGAAGTAGCGATAGAAAAGAGATAAAGATGCAACAGTGCGACGAAGAGACAGAGTTTGAAGGGAGTCAGTAAGAGGGGGGGAGTTAATGAGACGAAAAGCCTTTGACTCCACCCTATTGAGAAGAGCTGTATGTGGGGAACCTCCCCACACATGAGAGTTGTACTCCACGCAGGGGCGGATAAAACCCCTGCATAGAGTCAACAATTGTGCAGGGGTAAAGAAGGCATGGAGTCGGCTTAGCACACCCAATCTCTTGGAAGCAGATTTTACAAGAGATGTAATATGATCTTTCCAAGACAAGTCCCAAGCAAATGAAACCCCAAGGCCTGTTCAACGATGATGCAGGATTAAGCTGAATATTATTAAACATTAGTGGGTATACCTGTGGAGGATTTTGTCGGGTTGATAGGTGCAAAAACTGCGTCTTTGATGCATTAAAAATAACAAGATTATTTTTACCTCAGTCAGAGATACGAGCCAAGTCAGACATTAGGTGTGCCATAGCCTCATCCCTTGTTTGTTGAAGTAACTGCTGAGATGGACGTTGTGGGAATCGAATGGAAAGGTGAAGGGTGGAGTCATCAGCATATGAGTGGATAGGGTTAGATGTACAGCTTAGAAGGTCATTGATGAATAAAAGGAAGAGAGTTGGTGATAGGACAGAGCCCTGAGGAACACCACTGTTAATAGATCTAGGAGAAGAATGATGGCCGTCTACAACAGCGGCTATAGAATGACCAGAAAGGAAGCTAGAGATGAAGGCACAGATAGAAGGATAGAAACTGTAAGAGGGCAGTTTGGAAATTAAAGATTTATGACAGACTCGATTGAAAGCCTTTGAGATGTCAAGTGCAATGCAAAGCTTTCACCAAAGTCCCGAAAGGAGGATGACCAGGAGTCTGAGAGGTAGATGAGAAGATCGCCTGTGGAGCGTCCCTGACAGAACCCATACTGACGATCAGAAAGAAGGTTGTGATAGGAAAGATGCTTTAAAATTTTTCTATTAAGAATAGACTCAAAAACTTTTGAGATAATAATAATAATAATAATAATAATAATAATCTGACCTTTTGTTTCTCAAAAGCACCAGTTCATCCTTTTGGGAATTCACTAGCGCTCGACACCCATATATTATTTTCACAGTTACAAGAATTGTGACATTTCTTGTATATAATACAAGCTACATCATATATACATGAAAGTGGCAATAATTAAACCCTATAATCATCCGTCATAGTACCTCTCTCCAGGTCATAGCATTTTTAAAAAAGAAAGGCTTTCAGCTGTCTCTTAAAAGATTCAGCAGTAGAGAGTTTTCTTATGGACAGTGGCAATCTGTTATACAGTGGGGCACCAATTTTCGCGCCTAATTGGGTCCAAAAATAATGCGCGAAAGTGGAATTAGCGAAATTTGGGGCATTGTCTTTATGGCAAAAAGGCTAATTGGTTCCCGGTTATCCTAAAGTAACATCAGATTTTCATTTTCACTTGCAATACAGTACATCAAATCACTATTGTACATTGCATTGTGAGATACAAACAATAAAAACTGTACAGTACACATTATATGAGGAGAAACATACCACAGAGACCAGGTTGAGGTGTTTAATGGATGTTGGGGGTAAGTATCCGAGGCGCGTGGCGGGCTTATTCAGCCACGCCAGACGTATTGGCGCCACCTCTTGCTGCCTCGCTACCACTCTCTCTCTCTGCCTCCTCAGATGCAACCACCAGGCTCTCCCCCCACACCACCAGGCCCTTTCCCCACACTACCAGGTATAGTATAGGCCATTGAACCATGAGAATCCAACACAATGGAGCTAGCACGCTCGTACACAATGGCGGGAATGGGTGGACAGAGTGTTGACATGACATCATTCAAGATGGCGGTGGGTTGCGGGCGGGCGGTGCAGGAAATTCAAAGTTCAAAATATTGTCCCAAACCCAAAATTTGTGCGCGAAAATCGATTTTTTTCAAGCGAAAGTGGAAGTTGGGGAATATTTGGTGCATGCCGCGAAAGTGGATTCCACGAATCTTGCTGTAGCGAAAGTTGGTGCACTACTGTACAGTATAATCTAGGGGCTCTATACGCAAAAGAACGATCAGAGAAAGATGACTGGTGAATGGCTCCTGGCTCATCAAGACGCAAGGAATCATCTTCACTGCGTAACATCACACCCAGGTGTGCCGATGGAAGTTTTAACAATTCAGCAAGATACTTCGGTTCACCGAACTTAAGAACCTTGAATGTAATAAGACACAGTTTAAATTCAATTCTAGCCTTTACTGGTAACCAATGCAACTCAGTCAGAACCGGGGTAGTTGAGGTTCTCGGGGGGAGACCAAAGATTAGCCGTGCTGGCCTGTCCAACACAGACTGAACTTTTGTTAGTATATTATTTGGAAGACCAACCCACAGTGAATTACAATAATCAACACGAGACAAGACCACTCCATGGACCAGTGTTAAGAGGCACCTTCTGTTCAGGAATTTTCTCACAGAGTACAGATTTCTGATATGCAAGTTACACCCTCTTACAACCTGATTAATATGTTCTTTGTAATTTAACTTAGAATTAAAATAAACACCCAGATTTTGAGCAGAACTGACTGGGGGAAGCTGTGACACACCAATGTTCAAAGCCAGGGCATTGTCAGTGTCATCACCCCTTCTGTTTCCTCTGATGATGATAATCTCAGTTTTACCATCATTCAGCTAAAGTTTCCTCTTAGCCATCCAAATCTTAATATCAGACATTAGAGATTCAAACTTTGAGATCAGTTCGACAGATACGATTTAAGGAGCAAAAGGGCACTATCACGAATGCCATCAAAATACAGATCGTCCAACAATAGTTTATGATCTACTGTATCAAAAGCTGCAGACAGATCCAACAGAACTAGGAGAGAGGACATCCCACTACAAGTGTTTGCCACCAAGTCACTCTGAATCCATTTTAGTGCAGTTTCAGTTGAATGGTGTTTTCTGTATGCTGACTGAACAACAGGAACAGCTCTGTTGTGTCCAGTAGTGGTACGAGTTGATCGAGTATGGCCCACTCAGTAATCTTGGATAAAAAAGACAGGTTAGAGACGGAACGATAATTTGTCATGCTCTCGACATCAAGGCCAGGTTTCTTAATTAGGGGCCTAAGCAAAGCACGTTTCTCAGACTGCACAAAATTACTTTCTGAGAATCATCTATTTATTATGTTGCAGATAAAGTCTGCAGCGTGCTCATACACATCAGGTAGTTGTGACATGTTACATGGATCGAGTGAGCAAAATGTTTTATTAAGTTCTCTGATATAACATTTGACTTTGTTTACATCCAGCAGATGAAATGTTGGAAGCAAATGATCCCCGGTGCACTGTGGCTGGAAGTTAACTGAGTACGCTTCACTAGGAGAACTGCTGTCTAAATCACTTCTTATGCGAGACATCTTGTAAAAAATGAAGCAAAATCAGAAGCCAATTGGGTATCAGATGCAGAAGTTGGTTTAACAATTACATTCCTCCGACCAACCAAATTGTTCACAACTGCAGACAGTTTTTTTTTATCACCACCACATGAATCAACATTATTTTGATAATACCTAGCCTCTTGGGCTTTTACAGTGTGAACGACTGCTCTTCTCGCAAAAACATAACGCAAACGAGTTACTTTGGTCTGCTGCAAGCGCCACTCACGTTCTGCCCTTCTACGTTGTCTACGCAAAGAATTAATGAATGGACCATACCATGGAGAACATCATGTACAGTGATTATTTTTACTACCTCAGGACAATAATGGTAAAAAATTGACCTAAGCTCATTGTTGTAAATATCAACCAGCTCATCAGAAGAAAGACTGGAAGAATCAATGGAGTTTAAACGTTGATCAGTTACAAGACGCATCAACTGGCGGCCAACATTCCTGTAATTTCTGAACCTGATGACCTTTTTATATGAAGGGGATTTCGGGACATCAAAACTAAGAGTAATCAGAGCATGATCAGAGATGAGGGGGTCAAATGAGTCAACCTCCACATCTGATACACGCCTGCAACAAACAGGGGACAAGATCAAGTCAAGGACATGTCCTGAGACATGAGTTGGATTATTCACATGACAAAAAATTGTTCTGGGTGATCAACTCAAGGAATTCTGAAGAAAATGGTTTTGACTCTGGACTGTCAATCCAATAATTAAAATCACCACAAACAAGAAGTCCTCCAGGTTTAAGAGAAAACCCTTCAAGAAACTGCCCAAACTCCTCCATAAAACCTCGATCTCTGCCCGGATGACCTGGTCGATAGGCAATTACAATTCTAATGGTATTCTGATGGAAATTTATTAATACTTCCATAAACTCAAATGAAGATGGGATCAGGTCTGAGTCAATGAAACGTTTGCAAGCGCAGCCGAATAGATGAGTGCTACGCCTCCTCCCGGATAGTCAGCAGCAGGCCTGGGAATACTAATTATAGAATGTGTCTTAGGCGAAGCATTACGAATAATATCAATATCAGATGCATACAACCAGGTTTCAGTCAAGCACAAAATGTCAAGCTCGTGCTGATTCAGAGTTTCATTAATATAGTCTATCTTATTTCGGATAGAGCAGATATTTAAAAGACCCATCCTTAACTGGTTCAAGAGGGACGTAGTCAGTTTTTTGAATGGTCAAATTTGGTGTTTTCAATCAATCTATTCCTATGAGAAATCATAATTGGACAGTCTCTACGTGATGCAAAATGGTCAACCGACTGTGAATTTGAATTAGCATCTTGATGTCTTAAAGAAGAGCAGTTGATGCATTTTTCGGCGAATTTCTGTTCCTACAATCCTTAGATTTATGGGTTCCAGCACAAAAGACGCACTTAGGTTCATCACTTTTCTTAGAACATCTCTCAAATGTATGACCAAAGCCTTGACAGTGATGACACTGTTTAACCCAGAATCTTTCGAATGCATGGCATCTAGTAAGATCCACATAGATGTAAATGCCCTGTTCTACAATGGAGGATCTCATGTCTGGCGACATCTTCAAGACAGCAGTTTTGGTGTCATTCCATGTTCTTGTGAAGAGAAGGTTGAGGGTACAACCTCGATCAACGAGCATCTTAAATTGTATTGTTTTTTCGCAGAATGTTTGGGAGATGTCAGAGTCACCCAAGGAAGAGGAAAGGCCTGTCACGGTCATTTTAGGCAACATTTTCTTTGGCTCTGATATGCAAAAAGTGCCCTCAGAGCCAAAATGATCACTCAGCACCCCAGTTGCCTCACCTTTGGCCTCAGCCGATGGAAACTTCATTACCAACCCACCAGCCTTGGTCTTAAGACAGCTATCAACCGGTACCGAGTTAAGTACACCTTTTATGTCTTCTGGTCCCATCTGATTTGTCAGGGCATCAGCACCACTCATTGGTTTCACAATCAGTACATGCTGACTATGAATGGCTTTTTTCTGGCCATGAGCACTGATCTCAATCACGCCCCCAGGCAGATCCTTCCCTTCCCCCACGAGAGACCCGCGAACAGCATCCGCAAATGACTTGGCCTGATCTTGCTTGACTGCCATGGGTGATGAGACCTTCGTCTCTAGTGCCTCCGATCTATTTGAAACATCTCTAATTGCCTGAAAGATTGGCCCAATAACTTTATCTTCAGACTCCTTCTTGGTACTACTTCCTCCACCAGCCAAGACCTCGTACGCTGGTGCAACACATTGGCTACACAGCCAGCGAAAGCCCAGCTGGTGGCTCTTCTTCATAAATGGATAGTCGCCTGCGTCCAAATTTTCACAAGCTAAATTAACTCACTCACTGCGGTAGGCGCACTTCAGTGCTTGTGCACTTTTTGCTACAGACCTACTGCAGCGAGGGCACTGGTGTTGCTTGCTCATGATAATGGAGAACAGAAAACAAAACAAAATGACAACAGCAACAGCAAAAGGTACATACAATACTACCCGGGATAAACCCGGGTAGTGCTGCCCCCGTTTGTGTCACCCTGATTTAGGAGAAAAAAAGAAAAACGAAAAAAACACAAAAAACAGAAATGGAAAAAAACAGGGTGTCTGCGAGGTCACCACGAGCAGGTGAGATACGACTTGACTACCCTTCTAGGAAAGGTAACCCAAACCAAGGTGCCGCGGAAGTGCTGAGATGGTATTGACAACTTTTCCCAATTCGAGCTTTATAGCAGTAGCAAATACGTCACTTAGGCAAGACCTAATTGGTTACGATACTGCCACTGCGCAAATTGGACGATAGTTTGAGGGTTGGGAATGGTCACCCTTCTTTGGGACTGGCTGAATGAGAGCAAACTTCCAGCAAGAAGGAAAGGTACAAGTTGATAGACAAAGGCAAAAGAGTTTGCCTGGGTAGGGTAGAAGCACAGAAGCACAGTTCTTGGGAAAAACAGGAGGGACTCCATCAGGCCCATATGCCTTATTAGTATTGAGGCCTGTGATGGCAGAAAATACATCAGCTGAAGAAATTTTAATGTTAGCCATGAGGAAGTCTGAGGGGGGAAGTGATGGAGGAACAGCACCAGAATCGTCTAAGATGAAATTGGAGGAGAAAGTCTGAGCAAAGAGACCTGCTTTATCAGTAGAAGAAATAGCTACAGAGCCATCAGAGTAGAAAAGAGGAGGGAAGGATGATGAGGTAAAGTTGTTAGAAAGGTTTTTGGCAAGGTACCAGAAGGAGCGGGAAGAATATGAGTTAGGGAGTTGAGAGCATTTTGTACGGATGAAATTATTTTTGGCAAAGCGAAGAACAGACTTAGCACGATTCCGGGCAGAAACTTATAAAAGATGTGATTCAAGGGTGGGTTGGCTCCGGTACCTTTTATAGGCCCTCTCCTTGTTGTGGACAGCATTAGAACAAGCGTGATTAAACCAAGGCTTTTGTGCATTAGTCAAAGGAATGTATGCTTCCATGCCCGAGAGAATAACCTCCGTAATGCACGAGGCACACCCAGATGGCACAGATGGCTCCCAGCCATGGAAGCAATAATCATTCCAGGGAAAAATCAAAGAAGTACTGCCTGAGGGCCTCCCGATCCGCAGCTCCAAAGTGCCACAGACGACTTTTCTTTGGAGGGTCCGCAGGCCGTACCGGAGTGATAGGACAGGTTAAGTGATAAGGTTGTGATCGGAGGAGCCCAACGGAGAGAAAAGATTAACAGTGTAAGCAGAAGTATTAGTTGTAAGGAAGAGGTCAAGTATGTTGGAGCTCTCTCTAAGGCGGTCAGGGATACGGGTAGGGTGTTGTACAAGCTGCTCTAGGTCATTAAGGATAGAAAAGGTGTAGGCTTGTTCTCCAGGTGGATCAGTGAAAGGAGAGGAGAGCCAAAGGTGGTGGTGAACATTGAAATCTCCAAGAATGGAGATTTCAGAGAAGGAGAAATGGATAGAATGTGTTCCATTGTAGAAGTAAGATAGTCAAAGAAATTTTGATAGTCAGGTGAATTAGGAGATAAGTAAACAGCACAGATATATTTATACCTCATACCAATTAATCTGGCCAGGCATGTATGGCAACACTGTTCCTTCCGAGATTCTGATTGGCTGGAGGTGGTTGTTCGATTTCATTGTTGCTAAAACTGGTACTCTTTTTATTATCAGATGTGATACTGAGTTTGTCGACAATACAGTCGTCAAAAACAATAAGAAATCCGTTATATACTTATCAACAATGAAACTTTCGTAGGAAGGTAGAGATATGAGTCAACAAAGTATTATAGCAGTCCAAGTCAAGGTCAGCATTCAAACAATTCCTTTAAATCTCCGACACTCCCTAACATAGCAGAAAATTAAGGAAACCTGCTTAATCTAGGCGTTGGTATAACACATTTAAATTTTAAGATTAGTCCGCACCCTTAAACCGTGCCACAACTCTGAATAATTAAAAATTCTAATGAAAAGACGAGTTCTACGGGGAGGGAGGTTTGAAAAAATCGCAAAAAATCAAAGTAGGCTAAAGGAAAACTATTTCATTATATATCCTCTATTATCACAGTACGGACTGATCTTAAAATTTAAATGTGTTATACCAACGCTTAGATTAAGCAGGTTTCCTTAATTTTCTATTATATTACAGAGTGTCAGAGATTTAAAGGAATTATTCGAATGCTGACCTTGACTTGGACTGTTATAATACTTTGTTGACTCAATATCTATATCTTCCTACAAAAGTTTCATTATTGATAAGTATATAACGGATTTCTTATTGCTTTTGACGATTGCATTGTCGACAAACTCAGTATCACATGATAATAAAAAGAGTACCAGTTTAAGCAACAACAAAATTGAACAAACACCTCCAGCCAATCAGAATCTCGGCAGCAACAGTGTTGCCATACATGCCTGGCCGGATTAATTGGTATGAGGTATAGTCAGAGAATGACAGGAAAGCCGAAGCCAGAGTGTAGAGAATTCAGAAGAATCGAGTTCAGGAACACAAGAGCAAGATAAGTTGTTGCGTATATATACACAACAGCAACCTTTGGCTTTGAAATGAGTATAGAGAAAGTAGGAGGATACAGAAAAGGGTCTGCTGTCAGTTGCCTCAGACAGCTGAGTCTCAGTTAGAAAAAGAAGGTGAGGTTTAGGGAAGGAGAGGTGGTGCTCAACAGAGCGAAAGTTAGAGAAATGGCCACGAATGTTGCAGAAATGAAGAAAAAGAGAGTCAGACAGTGATTCCAGGCGTCTTGAGTCATCACCGGGAGAGGGGCTGAAGGTGGGGGCATTTATGGTCCACCCCCCGGGGACTCCGAGGCAACGTTATTCGACGCCATTTTTTTTTTTTTTTTTTTTTTTTTTTTTTTTTTTTTTTTGAAAAGGAAGTGTGGTGTGTACCGTGCATGTAGTCTGGTGTTGACAGTTAGAGAAACTTGTATTGGAGAGCATGCTGACCTACTCTGTGTTACTGAGACACTGAAAAAGTTCAGCAAAAGGGGATGGTCGGAACCTAGTCCCAAGGGCTGATGAAACGGGAGCTCCAGCTCTCCCTGTCATCAGCTGGGGAATGGCTGGGAGAAGTAGGGAGGTGAGAAGACAGGAAGAAATCAGTAGGATAGAAGTTGTGGAAGCAATGAAGAAAGTTAAATTGGGGAAAGATCCAGGAATTGATAGAGTGTGTGGTGAAATGCTGAAGCATGGGGGAGAGATAGTAGTAGAATGGATGTGGAAGATGTGCAGATTGGCCTGGGAGGAAGGTAGAGTCCCGGAGGATTGGAAGTCAGGTATATATTATTCCCTTGTACAAAGGAAAAGGGGAAAAAGAAGTGTGTGATAATCATAGGGGCATTTGTCTTCTTAGTATAATAGGAAAAGTGTATGGTAGGTTACTTATTGACAGAGTTAGGGAAAGAACAGCAGAATTAGTTGGAGAAGAACAGGGAAGCTTTAGGAAGGGAAGAGGTTGTGTAGATCAGATATTCATTCTTAGATCTTTAGTAGAAAAGTTTTTAGAGAAGGGAAAGAAGTTGTATGCGGCTTTCATGGATTTGGAGAAATCATATGACATGGTGGATAGACAAGGATTGTGGAAAGTGTTAAGAATATATGGAGTACATGGGAAGTTGTTGAATGCTGTGAAGAGTATGTACGATGGTGCTAAGGCTGTAGTGCGTATGGATGGTGAACTGAGTGAATTTTTCTCGTTGAAGGTTGGGTTGAAACAGGGATGTGTCATGTCTCCATGGTTGTTCAATCTGTACATGGGTGGGGTAATAAAAGAGGTACAAGGTTGGGTAGTGGATGTTGGAGTGGCCCTGGTGAGAGAGGATAGTGTTTGGAAACTCCCCGTACTGTAGTTTGCAGATGATACTGTGTTGTTGAGTGAAGACGAAAGGGAGCTGCAGGACTTGGTGGATGAGTTTGGGAGAGTGTGTAAGAAACAGAATCTAAAGGTGAATGTAGGGAAGAGTAAAGTGATGGTCTTTGAGAGAGGTGAAGTCAGTGAATGTACAGCGAGGTTGAATGGTGAGGAATTGGAAAATGTGAGTATGTTTAAGTACTTGGGTAGTGTGATGAGTAAGGATGGAGGTTTGGAGGGTGAAGTGCTTGAAAGGTTGCAGCAGGGAAGAAAGGTTGCTGGTTCCTTGAAAGCAGTGATAAGAAACAGGGAAGTGAGCATGGAAGTGAAAAAGTTACTACATGACAGTATTGTGATACCAACTCTATCTTATGGAAGTGAAGCTTGGACGTTGTTGGAAGGACACAAGTCAAGAGTGAGAGCAGTGGAAATGAGTTATTTAAGAGGAGCCTGTGGAGTCACATGGAGAAACAGGCTGACAAGTGAGGATATAAAGGAGCATTGTGGTGTGGATGTGGATGTGATAGGAAGCTTTATGAGGAATACACTGAGGTGGTTTGGCCATGTTGAGAGGATGGAGGGTAAAAGACTGACGAAGAGAGTGTATGTGAGTGAGGTGGAGGGGGGGAGAGGGAGGGGGAGGGGGAGGCCAAGGATGAGATGGAGGGATGGAGTGGAGAGGTATATGAGAGAGGGGGATGTGAGTTGGGAGCAGGGCAGTGAAATGGCGAGGGACAGGGCGACGTGGAGGCGATTTGTTTGTGGCCACCCCGAATGGGATTGAGGCGTCTGGCAATAGATAGATAGAAAAGTGCCAATTTGGTATTTAGTCACACCGAGTAGGGTGAGCTAAGTGAGTAGGAATGGATTCCATTGACTTCATCTGTAAGAAAATATTTTTTTTTATTACCTATGAATTTTATTGTGTCCAAGCCACCCTTAAACTTTACTGTGTTATGCAATAAATTATTTATAGAGGCATTTGAGATAGACAAGAGGTAAATGGGATATTGCCACGAGTTAGGAGCTGGTGATGTGAAGCAGGTTGGTGGTCAAGATGCATTTCATGTATGAAAATAATTTCTTGTGTGTTACAAATGGCCTTTATCGAGTCAAATCCTTGCAAAAATTATACTGGGTTTTGCAGCAGACTGCTTTTAGTTTTATATGAGAGAATAATGGCTGGACTTTTGTTGAGAATCCCAGACTTGTACGGGCATTTGTCTGGCATTTGATAATTTTGTCTGGCCTCAGCCCGTGTCTGGGAAATCCGAAATCCGGGAAAAAGGGTCCCACAAATCGAGGGTCGAGTGTACTGTGGATTCGTGTGCCCAGTGGTAAGGTCAGTGCCAGTGTAGGCCCCAGTGCTATGGTTGGTGCAGGTATGGGCCCCAGTGCTAAGGTTGGTGCAGGTATGGGCAGGATTCCCCGCTCCCTAACCTGTTCCTGTCTGACTCAGAGGCTGACCACTAATGCCTGTAAGCACAGGCTGTCCCCCAGCCTTGGGGGGGACAACTTGAAGACGACTTAGACCAACACAGGAAGGAATGAAGGTGGGTTTTCATTTATGGTTCAGTCTTGGTTAGGTGACTTTGGGAAGTTGAGTTGACGTAACCCCCGTTTTATAATGTGTTTCAATCTCCCGATTTACGATAAAATCAGTATATGATAAGGTATGACCTGACGTAACCCCATCATAAAACGAGTAGTGACTGTACTTTTGTAAAACAAAATAACCTTTGTGTGCAAATTATTTTGGGAAAAGTTTGGAAATACACACATACTCCGTTTACAGGCACTAGCTTTCGTACTGTTACTCCACCCAACTCGTCCTAGCTTTTCAAAAATCATTTTCTGTCAAACAATAAGGGTTATAACAATTTCTATTACAGCATGGGCTTCCTTATCTTTTGGACTACAGAAATGTAAATAATTTACATATATGTTTGCTACAGTCTCTATACAGTAGAAGTCCGATTTTTCGGCATCTATGGGACCAGGCAAGTGCCGAAATATCAAAATTGCCGAATTATCGAAAACCCTACCCACTCAGTACCTTATATGTTTCGGTGAACACTATCATCATTACTCATATCATTACAAATGTGTTTGGAGAGAGTACTGTATACTGTTTGATACTGTACAATACTGTAATGAATACAGTACTATACATGAATATGAAAAATAAAGAAATTAGTGAACATACTGTATATAAATGTAATGGTACAGTAGGCCTACAAGTTCACATGCACTTATCTAAACTTATAGTAGGTTCCTTATTTACATATGTACAATAGAAGGGGTTGATTGGAGTCTGCTACTGCTGGAAGAAGTCCCCAGCAGTAGAGGGTCCTGCAACAGGCTCTAAGGACTCTTCTCCCTGTTGCTGCGGCAGTAGAGCTTGAGGTTCAGAGACTGCTGTTGGTGATGGAGAGGAGGGAGCAGAGGAGCTTACGTTAAACTCATCCATAATCTGTTTCCTACTCATGCCAGCCTCTAATTTTTTCAACAGCTCAATTTTCCGAGCAGTAGTCAACATCTTATGTGTACGCTTCTTGCTAACACCAGTTAACTTTCCATATGTGGAGGCCATTTTCAAAGCACGCAGAAGATGTTTATACTGTTCACAACACACGGCTGGTCCACTCAGGTGTTACAAAGCTCCTGTCTGATGTTACGGTGCTTACAGCACACTCGAATAGTAATTTCAGAGGTATTTCGGTACGAAGTTCACAAAGCACACAGAAGAATCAAGAGAAGTCGGCAGCAGCACGGCAACAACTCGGAAGAATGGCGAAACAGATTCTCTTTCCCATGCTAGACTCACTACATGTTTGTCCTCTCTTTATGCTATAGGAGAAAGAGCTAGCCTCTGAGCTTCATGGCAGTGGTAGACTCGTTCCATCACTTTCACTATCTCACTCACTAAGGCGGGTAAAGGCGGGTAGCTAGCTGGCGAACCTCATGGAGAATTTCAAGACTGACGAAAAAATCGGAGAATCTGCCGAACGATCGGAGATTTTCGTAAATGGGACTATTTCTCAAAACTGCCGAAATGTCAGATTTGCCGGGGAATTGGATGCCGAAATATTGGACTTTTACTGTAATAACATACTAAAAGACAAACAAACCTTACATTTTTCGGCTTTTTTTTTTTTTTTTTTTTTTTCCCAAAAAAAAAAACTATTGGGCATATCAAGATTTTCCAGTGCTCATAAGAAAGCTTGTGAAATTCTGCACATAGACAAGTACATTGCAACTGCACGTCCCGGAAAAAATTTTATGCAGTGATGGTGGGAATTTATTAGAAGTTGTTTTTCTCCTAAATAAGGTTTATTCTCACTTCATTTCTGTACATTTATTCATCTTTTTTTTTTTTTATAATAAACATCAAAAGATGATGGGCTGTTATTTATAACAATAAAAGCATTCCTCGGGGGTAAATTTGGACAGAATTTTTTTTCTTTCCACGTGATGGAGGCAGCCTAAGCAGGGTTTGGCTTTGTGTCTGGCACAGAAACTTATTGGGAACTTACAGTGCACAAAAGGGTTACTGTAGACCCCTTTTCTAATTTTTTTAGCATTTAGAACAGGGATTCCCAACCCATTGCTTGCGAGCACCACTGTGCTCTCTGATGGTCTGGCAGTGCTCTTTCACAGTGGTTAGAATCATGCTTGCAAGCACCAACTCTTTGTAGGCCAAAGTCTGACAAAGAGCTGATAGTCACGATGTAAGACTTCTCATCAGTTATCGAGCAAACCTGGTGATTTTAAATGCATAAGCAAACACTGTATGCCAGTGTTCCATTGCGGTTGGTTTTGGACATTATTCTGTGTTAAGTGGTAGGTGGTGGCGACCATCATCCACTCACTTGATGTAGTGCTGCCTACTTCTTCCTAAGCCTTTATCATTCTTTTTCTGTGCCTGCCTTCCTCTCCTCCTATTTCTCCCATCTTTCCTGTCACTTCTTATTGCTTTTCTTTCTTTTACAGGTGGCTTTACATTGACTGACAAGTCAAATGGTTTCCTGTAAGCCAAGAAACCATTTACAACACTGGGTGATAACCACATAACCAAACCATACGTGCTGCCTACGTGTCAACAAGTGGGTTGGTGGAGGGTTAGTGCCCCTCACCGTAAAACAAATAACTCAAAATCCAATGGCCATCCCCTACGGGATTATGGCATCTGGCAATAGATAGATAGATAGACTTTTTAAAATTACATTAATGTGAGGAACACACTGAGGTGGTTTGGCCATGTGGAGAGGATGGAGGGTGAAAGACTGACGAAGAGAGTGTATGTGAGTGAGGTGGAGGGGGGAAGAGGGAGGGGGAGGCCGAGGATGAGATGGAGGGATGGGGTGGAGAGGTATATGAGAGAGGAGGGTGTGAGTTGGGAGCAGGGCAGTGAAATGGCGGGGGACAGGGCGACTTGGAGGCGATTTGTTTGTGGCCACCCCAAACGGGATTGAGGCGTCTGGCAATAGATAGATAGATAGAGTAAACTGCATAACTTATATAAGGTACAGTATATGTAACATTGATGAATTTCCCTGGGCAGTCTTCATTTACACTGGATCATCTGGAATGTGGATGATTAATGTACAATTGCAGCTTATTTAGAAACATTTATCTGGAGGGGCAGACTATTTCTGTGTATGCCATGATATACAGTACCCTCGCGTCCAGCACGGTAATATTGTCATGCATGGATCACGTGTTGGACCAAAAACGTGTTGGACAAACAACAGAGCTTATGGGGAAAAATGAATTATATCAGCAACCCAAGGAAAAGTCACCCTAAATACCTACCATATACCTATACATATATTGGTGCTACTGTAATTATAATAAATGATACTGTACTATGAATGATAACTAACCTTTTAGGACAGTGTTGGTGGGCTTGCTGGGAATGGAAGATGATATCCGAGGCTGTAGGTAGTCCTACTGGGTCCCTGGAGGATGGCTGCTGGTGTCAGTAGCGGATAATGGCTGCTGCTCCTCCTCAACCTCCCTCATAAATCCTTTGAAATTCCTCTCTCCTTTCTTCTGCCGCTCGATGAATTCTAGCTTGGTGGCCTGAGGGAGGTGCCACCTCTTCTTGGGGTTCTCAGAAGGCTTCCTTGGCATCGTGAGCAGCGTAAAATGCAGTAACAAGGGCAGAAAATGCAGTGAGAAAAAAGCACCATCCAACGTGAATTATGCGACTGAATGGCACTGTGGTGGGAGAAATTTAAACAAAACATCACATGAGACCAGAAGTGTTTTTCATTGGGCGACATCACGATCACGTCATGATAGCAGGTGGGGGATTCTACTTGATCGGAAGTTTTGATTGGCTGTCAGCGTCATGGGAATGTCCAGTATGACCGTGTTGGACCAGGGGTGATCGTGCTAGAGACGAACTCTGCGGATTTCGCCCACTTCTCAGAGCTCCGTCAGTGTTATGCTTACGCACCCGTTGTACAGTTCTCAAATCATATTAAATTGTGCTAATTTTTTGCTGTCCGTGCTGGACGCTAATCGTGCTGGACAAACGCGTGTTGGACGCGAGGGTACTATATATATATATATATATGTATGTATCGTTTCGTTTCATTTCATTTTTAAAGGCTCCAACATGCTTGCATGTGTCGGCCTTGGTCACCTAATGGCGGCTGTCCACGCTGCACGATCCATTGCAGCCTCCCTGTTCAGTCCCTTAACCCTAAGGTCACACTTAATGACCTCGTCCCATGTCTTTCTCAGTTTACCCCTCATAACCCCACCCCCAGTGTTAACACTTCTCACCTTCCTCACCCAGTTATCATCCCCCACCCTCTCCACATGTCCAAACCACCTCAATCTACCTCTCCTCATCACAACACCAATACACTC
>NC_136964.1:6579303-6651803 GCF_032717465.1 Coenobita brevimanus
AGTGCTTCAGTATTGTTGTGCTGACTTGAAACAAGCTTCCTCGCCATTGAGCCAATGGTGTTACACAGGTCTGTTGCTGCCTTCCCAAACTTGATGCTACTGAGGATTACTTACCAAGATTTTGCATTCAGACCTGACAGCCCTGTCCCTCCCTGTGTGTGCATTGTCTTCCTCCACACCATATCTCCAGTTATCCTGTCATGTATGATAGGATTTGGTGGTGTAATTCCCGTCAAGCTTTGATTGGGCACTTGCTTGCCGTGCAATCGGGTGTTTTCCCTTTAGTTGTTGCTTTGTTTCTACTGTCAGGTCAAGTACTCCATTCGGTGATTCAGCTGATAGGGATCTTGTTGCCATTGAGACCTTCCCCTATCTCATCTTGCTGCTGAAAATCCTTGCCACATCGTTGATGTTGTGGTTTCACCTGCCTGCGTTGCCTCTTCTCACCTGCAGGGCCCTTGCCTCCTCAAGTAGGTTGTCACTTTTGCCTCTTTTTCCATGTTTCAGCCGCCTTGGGATGGCCTTAATATTTTCTGCAGTGTTTGCTCTTGAGCATGTCTTGTTAACCCCTTAGGTCCTAAATGGCCCTGTGGGGGTTTGCGTTACTTTGACACCCTGGCCTAAAAAATTTTTGCCCGGTAGAGCAATTGCAATAAAAAACTGCAATCAAACTTTCCCGCTTCTTACTTGACGTAACTTACTCCAAGACCATCCCAGCTACGAGTTGAGAGGGAGAGAGGAGGGCTCCAGACCACCAACAGAGTGGAGTGTGAGCATCCCCCCCCCTGCCCTGTCTCTCCCTCTGCCTACCCCCTCAGTCAATGCCTTATGTGACACATTCCACTTTTTCTACCCTTCCTACTGCCACTAGAGCACAGAGGTGAAGTTTGGCTGTAGCAGTGACTCCCCTCCTGCCCCTGTCCTCCACTCACCTTACCTCCCTGGCTTGGCTGCCAAGAGACACATGCCTTGCCGCTTCTCCTTCCTACTCAAATGTGCAGATAAAGGTGATATTTCCATGCTCTATACTCCCTCCCTCTGGAAATTCCCCACCCTTCCTCCACCCTCCTCCTTTCCTCCACTGTGTTACTCCTCTACAGCCTCGCGTGACACATTGAATGAGGATTCATTTCCCGACTTTATTGCACTTTATAAACCTAAAATAAGACTTTGCTTTTATTTTAGCAATACCTAGTGTATGTATAGTAATATGTGTGTATGTTATTAGCCCAATGTAATGTATATTATTGGAAATTTATCATGCATTATTGTATATTTCTGTGGGTTACATCTCTATGCCTCTGCTTTTTACACCTTTAGCATTGTAATTATTTGTTTTCCAATGGTAAGTGAAACATTTTTGCACATATAAAGCCATGTTATACCTTTATATTACAGATATATCATGATATTTTCTTATCATGTTTGTAGTGTTGAGTTCATTGATGAATATATCATTTCTATTATTGCATGAAAAAAAAATTCCAGTTTTTTTTTTTTTTTTTTTTTTTTTTTTTTTTTTTTTTTTAATAGGATATGCTTGTCATTCAGGTTTAGTTAGGCAACATTCATTCATGTCTAGGAACATTATTCACCTTGAATATCGTGAATTTAGACAGGTGATCACTGTAATGAGGCCATTTTCTGCAACGTACCGCCTCTATCCAGGCTGGGAAGGGTAACTATTATTTTCTTTGCCATGCTGCTGTGCGACAACTACTCGGTCAGTCTAGATGAGACTTACCTCATCGGATGTGTAAATTCTTGCTCTTGAAATGTACACCATAAATTTTGTTATTTACAATGCTTGGGAAAAAAAAAAGGCATTTTGGGGAGGTGAGCAAATTGCGGACTTTAGGGGTTAACCAATTGCATCGTTAAACCAGGGTTTGCCTCTACTTCATAAGGGAGATGGTACAGCACGCCCCTGTTATCTGATCTCATAGTAATTGATAAATCACTATAACAGCGTGGAATAAGTTTAGACTATCTCTGTGTATTCGATGCACTGTTCCTGCTATAGTGATGAAGGTGGCTGACAAAAAACCTGCCATGCATACCAATGCTCATGGAAGCTGACTGTCACCTGTCAGAGTCAAGATGGCTGTCAACATTTGGATGTGCAAAAACCCTTTCCAACACTTCGCTGGAAGCTCCGTAGTTTCCACAGCTTCCACAACTCCATTGAATAGCTGGCCCACTCTGCCCCTCTTATCTCTCTCACGTATCCCGCATAGTACTGGTAGCGATCGCATCTCTTGTGTTCATCACATTGCATCATTCTCTCATTCCTGTGCATAACATTGCAGACCCCCTGCAATAATTTGTGTCCAATGCCATGCATACCAATGTGTGTGTCTTAAAGTGGATTTTTTTTCTTTTAGTGAAATAATTGAAAGCCTGTGATAATGTCCTGCCAGTGTGCCACCCCCGAGTGGAAAGCTTTGTACTCAGGGTGCTGCCCCTGGCTAAGGGAAGCTGAAGTACATATGGAAGAGTGTCACCCTTGAAATGAAACTGATTATTGAGAAATAGCATCAAGGCAACCAGGGTGCTATAATTATCACTGACACACTCCAGATACATGTCTGCCATCATCAGGAGTTCTGCTGACATGTTAGCTGCTGGGCAATAGGTTTCTTCCCTCAGTTCTAAGTGGATCATGAAGATTAGGACTCCAGTGATGGATCACCTCTCCATCTCCCATAACACTCACCCAAGACTCACCTTTACTCAACTCCCTCTACCTCTCCACAGCACCCTTTCCCTCACTCTCCCTTGCCTGATGTGTGAGTGCCCAGGAACATTACCTGTCTCCCAGCCTCAGAGGTTGGGACTCATGATGATGACTCAGCCAGGGCCTGGCACCACTTAAGATGATGCCAGGACCATTCCATCATACCCATAAATGATTTTTTTTCCCTTGACCTTAACCCCTTAACTGTGGGGCATCACTTTCGTGACGCTTGGGAGCAAGGGATCATACTGCGGGACGTCGCTTTTGTGATTCTGTGTTATTTTGAATTCACCCGGGCTTCCAAGTGGGGGCTTGTATCATCTATCAGTACTGCCAATGTCCAACACTAGTCAGCACTCCTAATCTCATCTGTACTCCCATCCATTGTTGACAATTTAGCCATTTCTCCCCGTTCTTGACTCCCCTCCGTACCCCCCCTCCATTACCCTATCCTCTCGCCTGCCCGGCCGTGCTACGCTAAGTAAATCTTCCCTGGAATTTTTCACTGATTTCATCCATTGAAATAAGCCCTATGTCCTATTCTTATACCAAATAATATATACAAGAAAGAAATAAGGTAAGTGAAAGTGCCATACACCTGGAATTGGCTATTTATCACCTGACAACACCTCACGTGCACTCGTTCGCTAATTTTCGCTGTTTTTTTCCCCTTGAAATATGCCGTATAATTTATTTTCGTAATAAATATACATGTAAGGAGGGAAGGGAGAAGCCTAAGTGATATTTACATTCACCTGGAACTACCTAATTTATAATGTATTGTCTAGATTTCCTGCCAATCATTTCAGTGCTAGACATAGCTGTTTCAAGAGCTAATATTGGTAGCTCTGAATATCCCCTATGTAGGCCTCTACCCCGGCCCTCCGTTATCAGTTTACTCTCATCTTCCGAAGTGAGGGTACGTATGTTTCTTCTTGCTGACTTCAAGGACTTTTTCACCCCCATGCAAAGGGCCCTGTGACCTTTACCCCCTACTAAACCTCGTGTGGAAAGAGGTAAAGGGCTGACAATTGATAAAAGAGTGACTACGATCTTTCTATTGAGTAAAACAGTGCAAGTGGAATTGTAAATAATGTGTAAACAGCAAGTGAAAGTAATGAATGTAAATATACGTGAACAATGGAAAATAGTTTTATAAGTTACTTCAAGTGACAGTGCATAAGTGTAAATAAAACAGAAATGTAAATAACGTAAATAAAATAGAGAAAGTAAATAGAAATGTAAATGAGTAGTATTATAAGAATACGAGTATATACCCTAGGAGTAATGAAAGTGAAAGTTTCACTCTAGCATGTCTGAATGCTATGAGTTATGAGAGTGAAGATGAAAGTGACATTCACTCTCAATGCTAGTATACAGGACGAGAAAGTGAATGCTACGTATTTTACTGAAAGAAATTGAATCCCTACAGTGACAATAAACTAATACTACTGAAGGAAACTTATGGATAAAGACTGTAGATATATATAAGTGTTATATAGTAATAGAAATATAAAGTGTGAGGGGTTTTATGAATAATAAATGACAGAGTACCAAGAGCAAACTAGTGCCAGTGCAACGATCAGACGCGCTCGTAATTTCCATTGCTGTCACAGTTTTTTTTTTTTTTAGTATGGATCCCAAACTACTTGAAAATTGTAGAATAGTGTTTATAGTGTTTGTATCTGGCTGTGGTAATCATATTATGGGTTGTCGGGAAGTGTAAAGTGGAGACTTCGTTACCCTACTTCAGAGGTCTCCACAAGTCCTACGGTAACCGACAAAGGCTCAACAATCATTCCAGGAGAAAGCTGAAGGTATGTGCCATAAGCATATGTAATTTTATTATTCTAGGACTAATAACTGATTTTTGGCAAATATTTTTTGAGAGTCTGTCGGAGCCCAAATAGCCCCGCGGGACACGCAAGTCATTGATAAACAAGCCCGCAGTGTAGGGGTTAAACATTACCCCATAGAACCCACATCATAAACTCTCGGTATCTGATACAGTCATGTGATACATGATATGATTGCCTGGTTTATGATTAATCACCATAACAATCGGTGCTATCCAACATTTTCCAGACTAATGCTAACTGAAAACTCACCACAGCCCCTATTGGCCACCATCACCCTCGAAGTAGTTCCCTTGCGTATTGATACACCAATCCCATCACTTCCACCGTTGCTGGAACGCTTCCTGGAAGTTCATTTCGACAAGAGTGTCAAGCACTGCCGGCTGTTGCTTTTGGATGTTTTCAGTGGTATCAAAATGATGCCCTTTCAGCTTGATCTTCATTTGGGGGAACAGAAAGAAGTCACAGGGGGGCCAAATCCAGCAAGAAAGGAGGGTGGGGGTAGATAGCCATGTTGTTCTTGGTCAAAAACTGCTTGGTGTTGAGCACAGTGTGACCCAGGGTGTTTTCATGGTGAAGCAGCCAATTGTCTCGTCAAAGGTTGGGTCATCACTTTCTCACATCTTCACACTATCGCTGCAAAACATCACAGTAGAAGGTGGAATTGACAGTTTCGCGAGCTGGGAAGAATTCTTGGTGCACATTCTCCTTGATGTCAGAGAAAACGATCAGCATGCAGTTGACATTGCTTTTCACCTGTTTGGCCATTTTGTGTCTTGGTGAGGCTGTCTGACCATTGCTCAGCCAACACTTGTTGAATCATTGGCAGGATCTTTGTTGCATTTTTCCCCTATATTTGCACAAAATCTGATACAAATTTGCCATCTCTCGAAAGTCACCAGACAACACGTGCACAACTTCAAACAAATGAGCACCACTAATTCTCACATCCGCCTAGCTCCTTGCTGCGTGGCATACTGATTCACAATGTATGTTAGTACTGCTACCTAGAGGTGCACTGTACCCCTACAACCCATATAGAAGTCACAATCCCAGTCCGGAAAATTTTGGATAGCACCTCGTGTGCCTAGTTTCAGGTTAACAATAGCGAGCAGGGCAGTGAAATGGCGGGGGACAGGACGATGTGGAGGCGATTTGTTTGTGGCCCCCCCAAACGGGATTGAGGCGTCTGGCAATAGATAGATAGATAGAATAGCGAAAATTGCTTTTACGGTTTTGCAGTGGCCGCATAGGATGAACCTGTGCAGATGCGTGCCACCTGTCAAACCAACAGTTATATGTTTGAACCAAGATGGCCACACTGTGTTTATATGTCCATTGAAACACCATTGCTGTCACAAACTAACAGTGCAAGTGCAGTGTGTGATATTAAATGGAGAGATAAGTTCCTTGTGTGTGAAGTACAGAAATTTGTGACTTGGAAAACACAGCATCACTCTTCTGCCAGCTCATTGCATTGCTCCCCACCCACCATACCTCTACACTCTCTCATGGTTGTACCACTTCACTCTCCCCATCATTCATCATTTCTTTCCAATGACCTGAAGTGATTGCCCAGGTCCTCCAGCTGTCCCCCAGCCTCAGGGAGAGCCCTTTGTGATGACTTGGATCAGCCTGTGACATACTTCAGGTGGGTGGCAGATTTTTTTTTTTTTTTTTTTTTTTTTTGTTTTTTTGACTGGGCACAGGCTTCACAGCCTGCTCTCAAGGTCCAGTAGTCCTCCTACATACCATACACCTTTACATGTCACCACTTCGGCGCTAACACCCACCGTCCATATTGGATACATGTTAGGGCTGTCTCATAAAGGCCTAGTGTATTGGTGTTAGGGGGGAATATTTTTACTTGTCGGCAGGTCTTCCGGTAGATCAGTAAAATCTGTTTTAATTAGCCTAAATTCAAATCCTTAAACTGTTCTCTACCCCAACAGGGATTTGAACCTGGGTCTGGTAGGACTGCATGCCATCTTTCTACCAACTGAGCCACCGCCTCACCCATGATCTCCTGTGTATCCCCATCGAACCCATGTTTACATGATGATTTATGATTTATCGATATGTGATCAGTTCTTACTTAACGTAACCCAATTGTGAATTGAGACAGGACTGTAAATCATTATCCAATCCACTTTCCTTGATGTGACCCCCTTTGGATAATGGGGGTGTGCTGTGCAACACAGTTCATGTGCATGAGAAGTTGTGGTGAGACTGGTTGTGATGAGTCAAGGCAGTTCCACAGTTACCATGGTAACAGTCCTGTGCTCACACCACCAGCCTCGCTGGCTTGCCATTGTTTACTCTTCATTCACATGTGTAGACAGGGTTGTGTAGTAGCAGTTACTTGAAAGACATGGTGCAGTAAGAGATTTTCACTACAGTAATCTCTTTAATATCTGGACACCCAATAACCAGACTCCCCAATGTCCAGATGTTGTGGGCCCGGGCCTTCGGAACCCCAAAATGGTAAAAAAACGTAAAAAAACAAACAAAAACAAAAAATCGGACACTTTTTTCAACCGTACTTTGAACTTGACACGTGGTGCCAAACAATTGTCTTTACGCGTGGCCCCTTTCTTCCTCCCCTCCCAGGCCTCCCCAGTTACCACCCAGCTACCATCTTGACTAGACACTCATTGCAGTGGATGCTGCACTTGCCCGTTTTTGTGAATAAACAGTGAATAAACTGCAATACCTTGCCACTAGACCACACAAGAATTTACAGTGTTGTGTAGTGTTAAGAAATTAGGAATCAGAGTGCAAATAAATAAATGCAGAGTGCAAACTGGCGGCTGAAACTGGCGTGGCGCAAGTAAGAACAGAATGTGCAGTGTTAAACTGTTATAACTCACATTGCAAAGGATTAAGTGCAGCACAACACTGGCTTACTGTATGTGCCTCAAGAGCATTTTCACCACTGCCAGAGCTTTAGAGGAGGTGGGTTAATCTTTGTAACGGCCACATACGTGTTCTAAGTACCCTGTACACTGCTAAATATTTTCCATACTCCTAATTCCTCCTTCTCTGGTTCCTTTTCATTTATTTCATGCTTTCTGTCTCTTATTTGTGTGAATAGGGTCTTAAGTAGGTGCTATGCATGTCCAGTAGGAAGTTATGTAGGTGGTTTTCTGAGTTAGGCTGGGTTAGGGTCCATAAGTACAGTACCAGTCCAGGAGGCAGGGTCCCAGAATCCGGACGATTCCACTTCCTGGACATGCCTTGGGTTGTATTACATCGGATATTGGAGAGATTACTGTATGTTATAAAACAAAAACAGTTATATACTGTATCTTTTTTATATGGATATTAAATGCAGTATTATAACCTCCCATACCCCATTTGCTGTTAGTGGTCCAGTGTTTGTCCAGAAGGCAACATACATAATGAAGTGTGTTGTGTTTCAGGTGAGTGGTGAGAGAGGAGCTGGAAAGTGAATGCCTAATGTACAGTACAAGTCATCCATCAGTCAGTGCAGCAGAGGAGCTGGTGTGGACTATGCTGAACCCAGCTGTTAGGTTAAGGTTGTAGCATGAGCTGCATGACACGTATCTCATGCTGTACCTCCCGGCTGTGTGTGCTTCAAGTGCTGTACGTTGCTATGAGATTCACTGATATGCTGGTCTAATGGCAGCTGTTGTTCCAGATCCACAGCTGAAGTCACATCAGTTAAGCAGACACATCATTGTTGTCATCAGTCAGCTCCTAGAAAAGTAAATAAAGAGTGTAGACAGGAGTGAAGTCACACCTTGTATTGCCTGAGCATATCCTACAAGAGGTACTTAATGCAACACTGTGGGTTATACTGTGTTTGTTTCCTTCACTACATCGTAGTAAATATGAACCATCTGATGTGTGGTAAGAAAGTAGCGTGGATCATATAACTGTTGTGGTATCATTTTTACCTACTATTATTTTGCTGGTGTTGTGCATGAAAGCCAGAGGACAACTGTTAAACTGAGGAGCACTGGTAATTTCAGTCACTTTACTGACAGTTTATGAATCATTACTAATGCCCTGTATGGTTAAATTTATGGAACCCTATTTCCTGCATGTGTGTTGACAGTTGATTTGTTACAGTAATGATGTATGTGCAGATATTTATGATTCACTGTTGCTGTGTGCTGTCAGTTACCGTTCAGTAGATATGGGAACATTTTGTACACAACAGTGATCATATTGAAGGCAAATCGTAAGGCAAGTAAGGAAGTGGAGAGTTAACTAAGTTTGGAGGGGATTAAGAGAGCCAGATGTGGTGTAATGGAGGGTGTTCAAGAAAAAACAGATGTGAAGGTAGGATGTGAGGTGAATGTAGAAATAAGAGCAGTGGTTAAGGAAGAAGCAGAGCAGATACAGCATGATGTGAGTGAGGATACAAAACAGGTGGTTAAAGAACCAGAGGTGAAGTTGGAGTGTGAAGTTCGTGAAGAAACTTTGTTCATTGAGGAGGGAATTGTCCAGGACCCAATCACTGTATGTGCTCAAGAGTTCAGATGCTTAGAGTGTGATAAACTCTTTACATCTAAGAGCTCTCTCACCCGACACTCAGTAGTTCATTCAGGAGCTAAGAGATTCAAATGTGAGCAGTGTGATAAAGTGTTTGAGTCCAAAGGTCAGCTCTCCCAGCACATATTTCTTCATTCAGGAGTCAAGAATTTTAAGTGTGAGGAATGTGGTAAAATGTTTAGTCTGAAAAATCATCTCACCCGACACCTAGTAATTCATTCAGGGGTGAAGGAATTCAAGTGTGATGAATGTGATAGATGGTTTGGTGATAAAACTTGTTTAAATGAGCACTTAATAATTCATTCAGGTTTAAAGAAGTTTGCATGTAATGAATGTGGTAAGCTGTTCAGTTGGAAATGTAATCTAACGAAACACTTGTTAGTTCATTCAAGAATGAAAAACTTCAAGTGTGAAGAATGTGATAAGGTGTTCAAAGCTAAATCTGATCTTATCCGACACCTGGATATTCATTCCGGCGTGAAGAAGTTTGTGTGTGAAGAATGTGGCAGACAATTTGTTCAGAAAGGCCATCTTACCCGACACCTATTAGGTCATTCAGGAGTGAAAAATTTCAGTTGTGATGAATGTGGTAAACTATTCACTGAGAAAAGCAGAGTCACCCAGCACATGTTAATACATACAGGAGTGAGGAAGTTCAGATGTGATGAATGTGGTAAATCGTTTGTTAAGTCAAGTGGTCTCACACGACACTTACTGATACATTCAGGAGTGAAGAAATTCAAATGTGATGAGTGTGGTAAACTGTTTCGGGATAAAAGTACTCTCACTCAGCACATACTAATTCATTTAGGAGTGAAAAATTTCAAATGTGATGAATGTGGTAAGCTGTTTAGAAAGAAATATGATCTGAATTTGCACTTGGATATTCATGCAGGCGTGAAGAAGGTGAAGTGTAATGAATGTGGTAAATTGTTTAGAACAAAGAAGGATTTAGCCAGGCATAGTGCCATCCACACTAAAATCAAGAAGCAATAATCTTTTGCCTAGTATGTTGATTTCTGTAAATTATCTAAAATATTTGTTTCAATTAACGAGTAGAATTCACTGAGGTCTTCATTTTGGCTAATGCATTACGGTACACTGTTCCAGTATACAAAAGACATCTCAGGCTCAGCGAATCAGGAACAGTCCAGTTACTTCAGTCTGTCAGATATCTAGAACCAGGTAATTTAGTTAATCTTCAGAGAGCCGTCTTCAAGTGCAGAAACTAAAGAATGTAAGACCTCACTGTAACAGATTAATTGGGGCCCAAACCATTCTGAAAAATGCGAAATTCTGATAAAAGCGACATCCAGACTTCTCCCTGCTAATCCAAACTTTTTCCGGTATATCAGACATTAGTCCGGATCGCATGAACAGTTTTTAAACTGTTTTGACTACCACTGCAGTACTGTACTGTGTTATAACTTCACTACATTAATCAAATGGTATAATATAAATAATAATACTGTACTGTACACTGATAAACATGTCTTTTATTTACCTTATTGTGGTGAACATAGCTGAAGTGGTCAGGCAGTCCAGACTGCTTCTGGCTTTGTGGGACTTTTTCCGATATATAGGAATTTAGTCCGGTAGCTCCTCAAGTCTGATAAAAGCAAATTCCGGTCTATTGAAGTCCATTATATTGAGGTTTTACTGTATTTGCAAGTGGTTGGTGGGGACGCTCACCACCTACTCATTCAGTGTAGTGCCTCTCCCTGGTGCCTGCCCTTTCCCCTCTTCCTTCTTTCCACTCTTCATCTTTGTCTTTCTTTGTTTCATTCTTTCCTATTCCCTCTGTCTGTGGGTGATTCTACACTGATTGACAAGCCAAATGGTTTCCTGTACACCAGGAAACCATTTACTATGCTCGGGGTAACCATGTAACCAGATTATGGCTCTTGGTGGTTTAGTGGGCAATTAAGTTGGATTGAGCCGGTGCAGGCTTATATCCAAGGGGTGGTAGGGGTCTATTGCTCATGTAATGCCACTCAGGATTGAGTGATGCTGGTCACTCTCATCTTAAATGTCAGGAGCCTAGCCCCAGGCTCTTATGCTCCTTATGGGGCAACACTGGATTAGATGATGGATGAATGAATGAATGAATGAAATATGTGCTCTTGCAGATGCAGTATCTGCACATGTAACTGTATCACTTCATATTAGGTCGACTGTAAGATTTGAGACTCCCCTCAGAGGGAGAGTTGTTGCAGCCCCAGACTCATCTGGATGGGAACCTACTGGACTGCAGTAACCCTGCCTTCACTCCCCACCCATCTTTCCTCTTCTTGCTATGTCATCACATTGTTTATAAAGGCTCCAACATGCTGGCATGCATCATTCGTGGTCATTGTTTTATCATTAATTTGGAGAATTGTCAATAGGTAGAGTACAGAAAGTAACTGAATGAAAGATCTTCAGTATGCCTTTGCTGCTTTCACCATGCTTGGCTAGTCATAAGAACAACTATCACCAACATGATCATACCAGTATACAAGTGAAGAGACAGTGCTTGTTCACATTTATTTAAGATTTAAATATTTAGCATTAATAACAGCACTCCAAATCCTCTTCTTGCTCCCACTTTTTTTTTTTTTTTTCCATCACCTGCCTCCATCACTTGTCCCTCCTCACATTATTCCTCATCCTTATCACATCACTGCTCGTCCTCCCCCAACCTTCCTTCACCCCTCCTGCATCACCACGTTTTCGGTTTCATTCTGTTCTCCATGCATCATTCTACCTCTTCCTTGTGAGTAATCATTCATAACATGAATAGTTGACAGTAACAGGAATTAAAGTCATCGTTGTTGTGGTATTATAAGCATACTGGATTGAGATAGAGATGGTTCAGGCATGTGGAGAAGATGGAGGAAGACAGTTGGGTGCAGAAAGTGACATGTATGAACGTTGGGGGTAGAATTGCAAGAGGCAAACCGAAACAGACCTGGGACGAGGTCATTGAGAGAGACCTCAGAGATAAGGGAATGAATAGGGAGGCTGTCAAAGATCAAACAGCATGGAGAGTTGCCATTAGTTGACCAAGGCCAATACATGCAAGTGTGTTGGAGCCTTTATTAAACAATACAAAATTATCTGAATACATGAAACATTTAATTGCAACACCAGTGCTGTAGGAGATCGAGCAGCATGGAGAGTCACCATTAGTGACCAAGACTGATACATGCGTGTTGGAGCCTTTATGTGCAAATGATTTGCACTAGCGCTTTGCGACATTGCACAAGCTAAATATTAGATTGCACACGTGCAAATTACAAATAATAGAAAATAATAATAAAAAATAAATAAGTAGGTATGCTGTTTTATTTAAATATCTCAATATTTTTCGGAAATTCCCAAAAATATATGCAAAAGGTTTGAGCTTGCACTTTGCGACATTGCACAAGCTAAATATTTGTCAGATTGCGCATTTGCGCTTGCACAAGGTAGTGAACTGTTGATTGCGCTTGCGCAAGGTCCCTCTTCATTTGCACTGCCCACCACTGGTTATCATTTTATCTTTTCTTGGAGGGAACAGTGATGTGGACTTCTAACATTTGGTTCATCTTACTTAAAAAAAAAAAAAAAAAAAAGTGGACCGAACAATCCAAAGAACTCCAAAGCCTGACCAGTATTAATGACCACCTGGGTGGGCTATACAAATCTACAAAAAGCACCTATGGGCCAACCATACACAACGTAGTGCCTATTGAGTCGGCCAAAGGGGAACCCGTGAAAGACAAGCAAGCAGTCCTAAGGGTACGGCCACACTTGCCCGAAATGTATGATTGACAAGATGAAATGCAACACTGGGTTAGAACCACAGCAATATCTGAGTCTGAACATTGGACGGACCCCTGAGCCTTGTTTCCTCTTGACGATCGCATGTTCGGATCAAGTGTGGCCGCACCCTAAAAAGGTGGGGACAACACCTCAATAGGTTACCGTACTGAAGAAATGTGGTGAAGCACACTTTCCATGATAACATTCCTAATGCTCCTCAAGTGGCATATCTTGATGTCCCACCTACAGTTGCAGACACCTTTCAGGCCATCCAATCTTTGAAAAATAACAAAAGCCCTTGCCTTGATGGCATACCATCTGAACTAATAAAAGAGGGTGGCCAGTTTCTCCACCAGTGCCTCCATAAATTCATACTGACAATCAGGAACTAGAAGCAAATTCCATCTGAATGGCATTTATCTGATACTGTAACCATGTACAAGAAGAAAGGGGACCACTCATATTGTCAGGTCTGTAAAATATCTTACCACATAATAACTAGCAACATACATAATATAGTCCAGAGGTTAGGTCAATGTCAAACCTAGGGGCTAGAGGAAGTGACGTTAGCACCTCTCCAGAATGTCTCACACCAGCACAATAGCCCACAAACAGCACCTCATGACCATACACACACACAGGCTTCTAGAACATTTGGACGACAGTGTAGCCCACGTGAAGAAAGTTCTTATATGCGGAAAGAAAGAGGAGGAGAAGGGAGGAGGAGGCTAGCAATAGGGGCGAGAGGGTAGCAGAGAGAGATAGAGTGAGACAGTGTGGAAGTAACAGCGGGACTCTATACTTCACTCGTGTGACGTCAGAGACTTTGTTAATATTTCCAATCTTTACCTCTCCTGTCATTGCCTGACAAAGGGAACGAAGATTATCTACTTACAAAACTACTCACGTATAACAACCGCTCGTCCACGAGTCAAATATACGTATAACTGATCTACTAAGCACACTACAAGAAGTTACAAAGTTTTCTACAAAAGATGGTGGCAGAGACAGAACGAACCTCGTTTACGAATCACAGTGAATTTCTACAAAATCAGGCGAGACTCTAACCAAGATCAGCTTCAGTTCTACAGTGAATTTCTACAAAAGCTGGCGAGACTGTAACCAAAATCAACTTCAGTTCCACAGCTGATTCTACATTATCAAGATAGAAAACACACAATACCTCTTACAACCAACAGCGGTGTGACAGCAGAAGAGGCATCTCCCTCCTTGTGAATGCTGGCAAAGTACTAGTCAAATAAATGTTATCCAAACTGACAAAACATCTGACTGAGTCTGGTGCTACAAAATACTGAATCAGTGGTTATTTACCAAATCAGTGCAATTAATAGGAAAACACAGTATTTTTTTTTTTTTACCCCACTGGTTCATACACACCTCTTTACAGTAAACCCTCAGTATACAGAACCCTCCTATAACGAATTTCAGTTTTAATGATCACCTTGACCTTGCTGACCGTCATGTTCATTTAACAAATTTTCGTTCCGTAAAAAAATGGACGTGCGGGATACACTGACCAGCAAGGAGTCCACACACACACACACACACACACACAAAATGAAAAAAGTTGGAAAGTGGCATATACTGTACTAATGTTGATGGTTTAATGACGGCAAGGTTAGAAATCAACGATTTCCTGAGGGTACATGAACTAGACATTATGTGCTTTGTTGAGACCAAGTTAAGAGAGGATAATAATATTCATATGGGAGATGGTAAATACCAACCGTGGAGAAGAGACAGAAAAGATAAAACTGGAGGAGGAGTGATGATGGCAGTGATGAAAAAATCATCATTGCCAGACGCCATGTATCCCAGACGGGGTGGCCAAGGGCTTAGAGTTAATTGTTTTACAGGGAGGGGCACTAATCCTCCACCAACCCCACTTGACACGTAGGGATGCCAACAGCATCTGGTGTTCCCAGGCGGTCACCCATCCAAGTACTAACCAGACCCAATGAAAAACATAAATGTGGATAATATGGAACTGGGAGAGGGTAGGGCTGAAGTGATAAATATGAAATTAGAAACTGGAGATAATGTTTTTATCAGATGGAATATTGCCACTCCCTGAACTTCATTACTGTCATGTTTAAATCAAATTTGAAGAGCATTAGTTATGAGATTGGAATAAAATATAAAAGACATCACTGGCTCAGTGGACTGTAACTGTCTCAAGGTTATCAGGTTATTCTGGTCATTCCTTATACAGTAGTACAGTACAGGGTGGTGCAGTATAGTTGTTTCACAAATCATCATTGAAGTAAATATGGTGTTTTTTTAAACCTTGTGGCCATGAAGGTCTGATTCTGATAGTTGTCGGGATTTATTGGTCACATAATGCTGCTAAGGTGGTAGTACTTTGTGTCCCTCTCCATAAATTCCTGGATTGAGTTGCCAAGCCCCAGGCCCATACAGTCCTGATGGGGGAATATTGTATTGAACTGAAGGATGGATAGATGGATATCAAACACAGCATTCGTAGAGTGCAAGGCACTGTACTTTAGAAAAAGTTGACCTCTTATGTCAGGTCTCTCTCTCTCTCTCTCTCTCTCTCTCTCTCTCTCTCTCTCTCTCCAGTCTATTGTTACTACTCCCAGATATTTTTGTTCAGCATAGGAGAGAGTTCAAAATGGAGAAGTTAGATTATAATCTTCCTTAAAACCTTCACTATTAGAGCTCAGAACCCCTTCACTTTAATGTTGTATTTTTCATATTAATCCTCCAACCTCCATGTGGTTATTTTTTCCTACTTTTTAAGACTTTTATTTAAGAGTTTGAAACTGGAGAGGTTAAATATATCCTTTACTGATCCTATCAGTTCAAGATTTTTTGTAGGTTGAATACAGTGTGGCAAGAGTAAAGCAATAAAATACATCACCATAGTCAAGAAGTTTACTTGAATGAAACAGTTTAATGATAGATTGAGTAAAAAAAAAATTAAGAAGATATCACAGTGAAGGGGTTACGCCTGTGTACCTGGACTGAGATCCACAAACATAGTTATGATCAAATACATTATAAATGATTTTTCCTCCAACAAAGATAAGGAAAGAAAAGTGCAGAAGATTCACTTATATCTTGCTTTTCTTGTAAATAAAAATCTCAGTTAAGTCAGGGAGTTTACTGTAAGATCGTTTGTGGATTTGGACTCAGCTTCACAAGTTCTTTCATACATGTCCTGACCACATCAGTCCTAAATATGACTTTTACTGCTGGAAACCCATATGGTCTGGTTCAACTTTTTGCTTTACTGGATTGTTAACTCCCCAGCCAATATGTACCAAAAATATAATTGCAGCACCAACAGCAGCGCTGGATATGACTGTGAAACCCAAACTTAAGAGAAAAGCAGGCATCAGATAATAGCAACTGGAAAACTGGCTCAGTGCCATATCATCATCCTAGAATATATATTGCGTGAATGTTTCAAGCTGAGTTGCCTGCCTGTGTCAGAGCCAGAATGCATAAACAAATTTATGATCACTTCCTTCTTGTATCTTTGATGTACCTTTGTAGAAGCAATAAGTGGGAATATGCTGTGCACTCCCTTCCCTTGCATATACTACTGTACCTGGAAAAACAAATCTTAGTAACACAATTTTCCCTTGGTAACTAAGCATTTGTTTTGCTGGATGGAGAAGGGGTACTGTATGAAGAACCTTTCCATGATTCTTTATCTTCATGTAAATAAAATGTCATATATGTGAGGGAGCTGATCCTAACTATGTGTGAAAAAGCTTAGATACGTTTCAGCTAGCCATTTCAACTAGTTCACACATTCCCAACTCTTGTCATGTCCATGCTGTCAGTACAGCCATAATTAAATTATATCTTGTACAGGGTGAGCTGAAAAAAGAAAAAGTAATAATGCAGGTTCCAGAGTGACGTAGTAATGTTTGCTTACTGTTTGGGACTGTTTGAGATGGGTCCTCATTGTTCACAGATTTTTTTCTATTGTGGGTGTGTCTGTTCCCTAACACACATTAAAAAAAAGGATGAGGGGATTTTCTTGTTAATATTAAAAAAGATCAAAGTTTGTGTTGTGGTGGGTAAGTTGTGTACGTGAAATTTACAGAAAAGACAAATTCTGTATTGATGTATTGGCTTGACATTAACCCCTTCAGCCCAGTGACATGTTTTATAGTTCTATACATACTACAAGTACTGGAGAGGGATGCCTTCATGTGGTGGCACTGATATAACCAGGCAGCTCCACCACCTGGTTATACAAATGTTATCAACTAAGGTGGACTGCAGAAGGGATTTAAGCCTACAGGTCACCAGGTTCATGCTTCAGATGTAGCCTGAGGTTACAGCAATAACAAAAACACTCATGCCATCTCCAGACAGTTTGATTCAGCTGTGTGGAGACATTCTGTAGTGAAGGGGTTAATGAAGGCTCTATCTAACTTGTCCAGTTCAACACATTGGCTTCATTGGTTTATCTTTGCCACATCCAGATGTTTCAATTTGGGGGCAGATCTCTTGTTGTGAAGTGGTAAAGGAAGGCTATATCTAACACCTCTATTTCAAAAATTCTCTCCCAGGCGAAATAGTATGGTGTGCATGTAGCAAGAATAGAATATAAAAGATGGCATCTAAGTGGCTGAGTTGACTGGTTAAAGCAAGAATAAAATACCAGACACATCCTTGCATTGCGTAGGTTAATTGGTTGTTCTGTGGGTAATGGATGCATGTATTAAACCAAAGTAACTTTTAACTTTCAGGTTCTTTTGACTCATTTTATCTGGAAAAATTCATCTGGTATTGGCTGACATAGAGAACTAGAGTTGTGCTAACTGTGAGAGGGTTAATACCACTAGTATCAATGATGTCAGGCTTTGTGACTCATTGACTCATTCCCAGCTGCATCCAATCATCTGGTGTCAGCTGAAATAGAATACAAGAGTTGTGCCAACAATGAGAGAGTTAATGGCACTGTTATTAACACACACAGGCATCTATGACTCGGCTGAGTAAAATGTGGCCGTAGCTGAGATAGAATATTGGAGTTGTCCCAGCCATGAGACAGTTAACAGAAGCAGGGTTTAATACTGTATTATTGTGTGTATAAAAGTACATAATTTCTTGTTACGGAAATACAGGCTGGTTAATAAACAGTTTAGCATTACACTAGAAACGCAACTGGCGGTGTGTGTTGTGGGGATGGCTGAGTCTGCTGGTGTGGGCCTGACTGTGGCATTAGAGTGAGAAAAGAATAAATGATGCAGGGAAGACACGGATAGTAGTAGTAGTAGAAACAGCAGCAGTAGTAGTAGACACTGCAGTAATGAAGCAGCAATAGCAGTAGTAGTAGAAACAGCAGCAACAGAGCAGCAGCAGTAGTTGTAGCAGTAGCAGCTGTAGTAGTAGCAGTAGAAGTAACAGTAGTAGGCAATAGTAGTAAGACCTAATACTTATTTCTCTTTTTATTCTAGCAAACTCCAATTAAATTATTTTCTACAGTTACCGGTATTGAATTATCGAAAGTGTGTGGGGGGGGGGAAATAGATGTAGCCTTAATAGATCATCTAAGTAAATCCTGAGTTGAATGTAATCCTTTAGTATTGTAATGCCAGGTGTTTTAGAGTCGGCTTCCCGTTCCTCTAACGCCTAGTATGTAGCTGGGTTCCCTTTCTAGACCGGAGCTTAGGCAAACAGGAGAGAGACAGGACACGAAAACTCAAAGCAACACCTTACATATGTACTACTAAGTTCAATAGTGGAACGGGTAGATGTCAAGACTACAGATACACTGGACAATTATAATACTTGGTTTAGATAAGGGTTATGAGTATCACGAGGATACTATTCAAATCAAGGTTGGGTCAGGTGAATAGCACTTAGGGCAGAAGTTTATACACTATTATTGCAGGAAGTCCATGATACATTTATATGGATGGAGCGGGTGGCACTATTACACTGCTGGTAGCTATTATTTTAAAACTGGGGTCTGTGTATGATTTTAGTATGATACGGAGTGGTTAGATGGTAGCGTATTCACTATAATAGACCCGCATTTCACTGCTAGGCTGTGTTCATGGCTTCACTTGTTAATTCTATTTCCTCCACCACTTTTATAATGTCACTGGTGTTTCTTACACTGACTTCCTTCATATGGTTAATTCACTGTTCTGCCTTCATGTCACTGAGTCACGGACACGGCGTATTCACTGTCACTCCTTTCGGGTCTGGGCGTCGTGGCGGTCAGGTACAAGGGCGGCGAAAGTGGCCCAGTCCCCTTACTGATGGGGCTGGGTTCCGCCGGGGGCCTCTGTGTTCAGGGGCCACGGGATCACGCGTAGGGGTGTCCTCTCTCGTCCAGGGCTGCGGGTGGTGAAAGGCCCCGCACTCTCGGGGCTTGGGGTGGGAGTACGACCCTCAGGGCTGGGGCCGAATAACTGCCTGAACTTCTCGCTCAGGCACCTTGCGGAGGACGATGATCTCCAGCATCGGGGTGTAGGGAGGTCCCGCCCAGGGGTCCTGGGGGCGGTCTGGAGGTCCTGAGGGCTGCACTCCCCAGTGTTCAGTGGCGCTGTCAGGAAGGGGCTGCGGCGCCTGCCTACGTCGGGGTCCGTCAGGTGAGTCCTCTCCGGATCCGGCTGCAAGGAGAAGAGGCCAACGGAAGTCATGGAGCCTATCCAATACTCCTCCAGGCTGGGGACTCCCTCTGAGCCATAGGTCGGTGAACAGGGGTCAGCACCTGATGGAGGAGCGGCTACAGGCCGTCTCCTGCCATAGGGCCCGGCTACTGGCCATGGCCTTTTAGGGGCGTGGCTACTGGCCGTGGCCTGGGGGAGGGGGCGGCTACAAGCCGACTTGGGAGCACCTTCAGAGCAGCTACAGGCCGTCTCCCGTTTTCCCTCAGAGCGGCTGCAGGCTGTCTTCTTCAGGAGGGTTGAGTGGCTACTGGCCGTCATCTTCAGGAGGGTTAAGCGGAAAAGGGCACTTTCAGAACGGCAACAGGCCGTCTCCTGTTTTCCCTCAGAGCAGCTACAGGCCGTCTCCTGTTTTCCCTCAGAGCAGCTACAGGCTGTCTCCTTCAGGAGGGTTGAGCGGCTACAGGCTGTCTCCTTCAGGAGGGTTGAGCGGCTACTGGCCATCTCAGGGGTGCTGGCAGGAGCTGGAGTAACAGCTCCATCCCAATGTTGGTTGGGGAAGGTTCGCCCGGAAGGTAGTCTTGTATTCCTACTATGGTAGTGGCGGGCGAGCTCAGGGTCATAGGGGCGCGCGGTCCGGGCGGACTTATGTCGTTGTCACCCTGAGTCCCGTCGCGCTGTCGGTACTCTGTGGGCTCCTTCTGGGGGTGTTGGGTCGCCCCCTGTGGCACTATACTGCATTTTAAGTATCAAGTGAAAATAAACCTAAAATACGTCACCCGCGATGGGGGGACGGGTAAGGTAAAAAAAAAAAAGGGGGGGGGGTCGAATTTTCTAGAACCCCGTAGATAGAAAGAAATGGAGGGAAGGTGGGGTGTGGAAGAGGGAGGGAGGGAGGGAGCGAGGAAAGGGGAGGGATGGCGGTGGAGGGAGGAAACGGGGTAAAGGAATTTCTGCCTGCTTTTTGTGGAGGGAAAAGTTGGGGGGAGGTAGGGAGGAGAGGAGAAGGGGGGGAATGTGGAGCGGAGGAAGGCAGATAGAGGAAAGGAGGTGGGGGACGGAGAGAAGGAGGGAAGAAAGTGGGGTATGGAAAGAAGGGGGTTTGGAGGAAACTACCGACTTGTTTTAGACTGAAATTCAAATTAAAACGGAAACATATACAGACATACACACGTATACATGAACACATATCGTACATACATCTATATAACTATAAAACAATCGAAAACTTCATATTGGCCTGGAAGGGCTCAAGAAAGGGGAGTGGAGGGAAGGAGAGAAGAGGGTGTAGGGAGAGAGGGGGGGGAAGAGGGATGGAGGAAACGGCAACCGGCTCACTCTGAGATGCACTGAGCTGCAGGGAGGATGTTCGCTGGTGTGGTAAGCATAATTTCCTTTTTCGCCCCTTTAATTTCCTTTACATTCATTAATTCGACTTCCATGGATTATGTTAAACACTCTTGGACTATTGACTTGCTGTGAGGTTTGTAAAAATCTGTTAAACTGGATTTTTCTGGAATATTTGAACCGACAGCGTCGTTTGAGTTTTGCCAGGCCTTTGCCCCGTATGGTAGTTTGTTCACCTTTGTCCACTTTATTTTCCACACCTGTTTCCTGCACCTCACATGTAGGGTAAGACAATACTGTCCCTTTCATACTTTCCATTGGACTTTTTCGTGACTAGCAGCACATTTAGTGATAATGCAGTGTTGCAGCTGGACATTCAAGATGGCGATGGTAGTACTGTAGTAGGCGGCTGAAAGGAAGATTAGTATTGTAATTATGGTTTTAATTTGATATTTCTCACCAGATTTTAATATTCAGGCAAAATTCGGAGTTAGAGCTCCCCTAAACTTTTTTTTTTTCTTGCATAAAGTGGTCTGGTGATAGAAAGCAGTAAGTTCGCGGTATTAAATGTTCCCGTAAATATAAAATATTTTCATTTTAGGTTGGGTTTTCTGCTTTGTTAATTTGCTTGGGTTTTATTATTTTACTGGGTAACCAATAAATAAGGCAGATGTCAGTTAAGTATTATTATTATTATTATTATTATTATTATTGCATTTCAGTGCATAAGAATTTCTCTACCAAGATGACTGGTGTTTGGATTCAGTATCTACCGGTGTTTGAATTCAAGTGACCAAGAAGACGAGGGTTTGAATTCGTGACCAAGAAGACGGGGGTTTGAATTCAAGTGACTAAGAAGACCGTGGTTTGAATTCAAGTGACCGAGAAGACGGGGGTTTGAATTCAAGCAAGGAAGGTATTTCAGGTAACTCTCTCTCTCTCTCTCTCTCTCTCTCTCTCTCTCTCTCTCTCTCTCTCTCTCTCTCTCTCTCTCTCTCTCTCAGCTCGGTTGTCTGCAGTGTTTAACTTTGGAGACGGGAGCGTCTTGACTAGTAACCAAGGAGACTCACTCCATCATACAATATTTCCTGGAAGAGTTATTTGAAGACTGGCAAGTTTGACTAGTAACCAGAATCTCATTTTCTGTTGCCATAATTTAGTATTGTAGATAGAAAAATTGGAATAGTAACCAAGGAGACTCACCATTTAAGGCTTTCATGCAACCATACTTTTTAGTTTTTAAAAAAGTCAAACTAGCTGGTGCGTTTGGAAGAAATACATTAAGGTGATTTGATCATGAGAGGATGGAGAGACTAACTAGGAGAGTGAGGTGGAGGGAGCGAGGTAGATGGTATAGATAGACAATGAGGGAATAGTTTTAATTAGTTGATTTGCTCGTTTCACGTATAATGGCTCCAACAAGCTGGCAGATATCGTCCTTGGTCACCTTATGGCGGCTGTCCATTCACCTTTATCTCTGGCAGCCTCCCTATTGAGTCCCCTATCCCTGAGGTTACACACAATGACCTTGTCCCTCCCTAAAAGTAGGTTAGTGATGGGATGTCAGCCTGCAGTCCACTGGGTTCACATTCTTACTGTGTGCGTGTGCAGGATTTATTTCAAACTTTAATGAAAATGGCTAAAATGAGAGGTGACTTCAAAGATACTGCTGTACTGTTACAAATCTCTCTGTCTGCCTGTCTGTCTCAGTCAGTCTGTTTATCCATACCAGAAAAAAAGACTGGCCAGGCACAAGCATGAGGGGAGATCTTAGTTTTTGGTCACTAGTTTAAGATTGGTAGATTGGTCACCACTTAAGAACAAAAAGAAAAGTTGACTAAGGTACTTTAAATAATTTTATCTATCAGTCTATTGCTAGACGCCTCAGACCCGCAAGGGGTGGCCACAGACAAATCGCCTCTGTCGCCCTGTCCCCCGCCAATTCACTGCCCTGCTCCCAGCTGATATACCTCTCCATTCCATCCGTCCATCTCATCCTTGGCCTCCCCCTCCACCTCACTCAGTCTCCTTGTTACTCTCTCGCTCTCCATCCTCTCCACATGACCAAACCACCTCAGTGTATTTCTCCTAACTCTTTCTTATCATATCCACACCACAACGCCCCTTCACTTCCTAATTTGTCAGTCTGTCACTCCTTGTAACTCCACATGATCCCCCCAATTAATTTATTTCCACTGCTCTCTTGGCTTGTGTCCTTCCAACAAGGTCCAAGTTTCACTTCCATATACAGTATTAGAGTTGGTATCACAATACTGTCATCCAGCGACTTTTTTACTTCCATGCTCATACACCTGTTTCTTATCACTGCTTTCAAAGATCCAGCACTTTCTTCCTTGTACCGGGTACCCTTTCAAGCATTTCATCCTCCATACTTTCATCCTTACTCATGACACCACCCAAGTGCTTAAATGTACTCACATTTTCCTTTTCCTCACTATCCAACCTCACTATACATCCATTGACTTCATTTCTCCTGAAGACCATAACTTTACTCTTCCTTACATTCACCTTTAGATTCTGTTTCTTACACTTACAGACTCATTCACCAAGCCTTGTATTTTCCCTTCGTCTTCACTTAACAACACAGTATCATCTTCAAACAACAGTAAAGGGAGTTTCCAAACACTGCCGTCTCTCATTAAGGCTGCTCCAACATCCACCGCCCTACCTTGTATCTCTTTTATAACCCCATCCCTATACCGATTGTACAACTATGGTGACATGACACATCCTTGTTTCAATCCAACATTCAGATAGAAAAATTTACTCAGTTCACTATCCACACGCACTGCAGCCTTAGCACCCTTGTACATATTCGTCACAGCCTTCAACGACTTCCCAGCTACTCCATGTATTCTTAATACTTTCCACAGTCCTTGTCTATCCACCCTGTCATAGGCTTTCTCCAAGTCTATGAAGGCTGCATACAACTTGTTTCCCTTCTCTAAAAACATTTCCACTAAAGGCCTAAGAATGATTATCTGATCTACACAACTTCTTCCCTTCCTAAAACCTCCCTCTTATTCTCCACTTCACTCCTCTGTTCTAACCCAAACTGTCAATAAGTATCCTACCATATATATTTTCTATACACTAAGAAGACAAATGCCCTTATGATTACCATACACTTCTGTTTCCCCCTTTAACTTTGTACAGGGGAATAATTATACCAGGCCTCCAATCCTCCTGGACTCTACCTTACTCCCGCAGGCCAATCTGCACATCTTCCATAACAACCCTGCTACTGTCTCCTCCATGCATCAGCATTTCATCACATACTCCAATTCCTGGGGCTTTCCTCATTTGGACTTTCTTCATTGCTTCCACTACAGTACTCCCAACCTACAGTTTTCTTCCCCTCTTCTCACCTCCGTCCTCCTCCTAGGCATTCCCCAGCCAGTTATACTCGCATCACTCTATGTTTAACAGTTCGTGAAAGTGTTCTTTCCATCTGCTCACTTTTTCTCCTTGCTCCACTAGCAATCTACCATTTTTATCTTTCACATGCCGACTAGCTTCTTTATCACTTTGTCTAACTGTTTACCTTTTTCTAGAACATTTTCTTACATTCCCTCCACTTTATACTCGGATTCCTTCCAAATTCGTCATCCACTCTCTTCTTTCTGTCACTAATCTTTTCACCTCTCTTCCTCTCTACATATAGTTCTTTCCTTCGTCTAACTACTTCCTCCACACCCCCTGCTTCTAACTACTTCCTCCACACCCCCTGCTTCCCATCCACCCACTATATGCTTTCTTCTTTGCACAACAGCTTGTCTCGCCTCTTCATTCCACCATGCTGTTCCTTGTACGCCCTTTCATCTTTCACTGTACACTCTACGTGCACGGCCTTTAATTAATGATTGATGTAAAATATTTGGTGGGGGTAAGCACTTGGAAGTACTGTACTGTATGTTGAAATTCTTACTCCAAATTTGCTAAATCAGTGAGCCCTGCTTGTGTTTTATTCTGCAAAACTCAGCAAATGCCGTTTTATTTTTATTTTTTTTTAATATGTTGCTGTAGCATAGTGGGATTTAAATCCTGTTGGTTATTATTTCTTGTGCAGTTAAGGATGCTGTTATAATACCCCTGTTTGTTGTATCTAGTATTAGCTGGCTTTGGTAAATATAAGCTGGCATGGTGGTAGAGCTTTTGAGTTACATGTAAGCTGGCATGGTGGTAGAGCTTTTGAGTTACATGTAAGCTGGCATGGTGGTAGAGCTTTTGAGTTACATGTAAGCTGGCATGGTGGTAGAGCTTTTGAGTTACATGTAAGCTGGCATGGTGGTAGAGCTTTTGAGTTACATATAAGCTGGCATGGTGGTAGAGCTTTTAAGTTACATGTAAGCTGGCATGGTGGTAGAGCTTTTGAGTTACGTATAAGCTAGCATGGTGGTTGTGCTCAAGTCGAAGTGCATTGTTGCTTGCATGCTACAGTTTGAGTCCCAAGGGTTCATAATGTAAATGCTGCCAGGGACATAAGTTGGTGTTGTAGCCTTAATTGTTCAGGATTAGTTGCATAGTCCAGGTCCCTAGCGCTTCAAAGGAGGCATAATGGCGTTGGCAGTTCCTATTTTACCTCCATACAATTCTGGTGTACCATAATTCTCTTCAGCCTTGTCCTGCAGATGATTCTCTGGCTGTGTACTGTACCAGTTTATTTTTCAGCGTTAAGGTATTGCATACTTTCCCAGTGTCAGGTTGCTCATTATTGGTATTTATTATTATTATTATTATTATTATTAAATTTTTAAACTGAATGCGATTCAGGAAATTTCAGGGTAATATAAATTAATGAAATTCTGTAAGAATTGTTAGATAAAGGAAAGTTCTGTAGCATTATAGCAAAAGGATTACTGATATTCTTATAAGTATTGTATTGTATTATTCTGTCTGTCTATCTATCCATTGCCAGACGCCATAATCCCATAAGGGGTGGCCATTTGACTTTGAGTTAGTTGTTTTACGGGGAGGGGCACTAACCCTCCACCAACCCACTTGTTGACACGTAGGCAGCACATATGGTTTGGTTATATGGTTACCACCCAGCGTTGTAAATGGTTTCTTGGCTTACAGGAAACCATTAGACTTGTCACTCAGTGTAAAGCCACCTGTAAAGGAAAGAAAAGCAATAAGAAGTGACAGGAAAGATGGGAGAAATAGGAAGAGAGGAGGGCAGGCACAGAAAAAGAGTGATAAAGGCTAAGGAAGGAGTAGGCAGCACTACATCAAGTGAGTGGATGACAGTCGCCACCACCTACCACAATTATTACTGGGATTAAATGATCGAAAGTGGATACTGGTAATGCAAAATAATGCATTTTATTCACCATCGGTTTCAGTTAAAGATGCAGAGCTATTTCACATTTAACGGCAGCTGTTGATACCCACTACTGTATATAATCTAATTATGAAAAAAAGGCACATCTCAAAATCGGGAGTGGGTGGGGGAGTACTTTAAACCAAGACTATTAATTTTATGGCCATTATTTGCACATACCGGTAAATACTGTAATACAACATAGCCACATATAGTTGTGGAACTGGTGCAGGTTCTTAAGCTTACAAACTTCATTGAAAATGCCAAAAATCACATACTGCTATTTAATCTGTCTCCATAGAGAAAATATAAACAAAAATTGAAATTCAAAAAATTGTTTTCCTTGCCAGAAATAATGAACTCAATCCCTTTACTTCAGTGTTCTCTATAAGTTAATCATACATAATGTTTGTTATTTAGAATGCCGATAGAGTATATGTTATCCATTCTCAAAAAATGCAAGACTTCCATGGCAAAACATTTTCACAATTATGTCTTCAGCCTTTATTAAGAATATATATATATATATATATATATATATATATATATATATATATATATGCAGACTTCACTTCACCGTGAAGATATGTATGCAGACTAACCACAGGAGAAATGAAAGCAGCGACAGTGAGTACTTTCGTATATTAAATTTACACACACACTCTGACAAAAGTTGTAATATACTAAAGTACTCACTGTCGCTCCTTTCATTTCTCCTGTGGTTAGTTTGTGTGTGTGTATATATGTATATATATATATATATATATATATATATATATATATATATATATATAACATGCACAATCAATGCGATTAATAGAGAAAAAACATTAAAACCAAATAATACATTTTTTAAACATGGTTTTTGGTTATAAAAAAAAGGAAAAGAAAATTCCCCACCTTGTTATTTTTCATTTGTTTATTTTTAAGGTCAGAATGAAGCACAACATCCCCAATTGTCTAAATGTTCTTAAACCCAAGCCAGAATGAAGCACAACATCCCCAGTTGTCTAAATGTTCTTAAACCCGAGCCAAAGATAGTGTTGCTGAGACCAGGGAAATGTGAGGATAATATTTCAGATTGGAAAAGCGTGGATAGCATTGAACTAAGGGAAAATACGAGGTTAAATTTCATTTTGAAATTAGAAAATTGTAGATAGCTTTACAGACGTGGGAACATGAGGTCAGTTAAATATAGAAGTAAGGGAAATCATTACTATAGTAGGACTCGCGCACGTTTGCGGTTGTGGTGTGGTCCGCACCTGTGTACAATGGTGTCACATTTCCCCAACTTGCGATGTGAAACGGAAGCTATTTATGTACAAGGCATCACAAATTCGATAAATTCAGATGAATAAAGCTTACACTTGTGTATTTTGATGGATGAATCAACAGTAATCGTATTATGCATAAAATATTTATACAGTAACACAGAAACATGGCATACATATTGTACAGTGTTGCTAAAAGAAATTGTAGTCACTTTTAATGGTTTTTAGCGTAGTTTTAGGGTGGGTAATAATATCACAGTTATGGATATAAGAGAATGAGCCTGAAAAAAGAAGAAATATGCCAATATCCAAAGTAAAAGAAATAATTCATGTAATTCTTGTGAGTGGCAACACTTACACATCCATCTGGCCTAAGGTAAAGTACGTAGGCTACACCTCCGTAGACCCAACCATAGCTTGTACAGGTGTTGCTAGGGAAAAATGCACACATTTACCGGCTTTTACCATAATTTTAAGGGCGGGGAATAATCACATTTATAATCATAAGCTAATATGTAGGACAAAATAGTAGGCATATGCCAATACTGAAGTAAAAAAAAAAAAATTATTCACTCACGAGCGGCAACACTTCCACACCCAGTCGGCGAGAGAGAGAGAGAGAGGCAGGAGAGGGGCATGCATTGAATGCATTGTCGGCATCACTAAATATAACAAAACCAAATTAACAAATGAAAGCACAATTATAAATAACTTATAAAAGAATCAAAAGTACTCAGGGTGGCTCACATTTCCCGCCAGGAGAGAGAGAGAGAGAGAGAGATAACGGTATAGAAAACGTGGCAACACTGTACACAGGTGCGGGCCACACCACAGCCGCAAACGTAGGCGAGTCCTACTATACCTACAGATTGACAGTCCGTATTTTGTTTCAGATTAAAAGCAAAGGATTAGCAAGTTCCATCGTGGTGCACAGAAACCTCATCAGTGCCAACAAACTTATCTGGAGCTGCCACACGTACGTCAGTGCACGCCTCCCTGGAACGCATAGCACATACCCCAAAAGCCCTTCAGCCGTCAGAATGCAGGTACTGTAATCTTAACATGTCTGTCTGACTCGAGTCTTTAGCGTTGCTTTTAAGAGGGATGAAGAATATAAGAAACGAAGGAACGGGGGGGGACAAAAGGTGAGAGGGAAGGAGATAAGAGAAGAGAAAGGAGGAAAAAGGAAAATTGGGGGAGAGAAGTGAATAACTGGGGGAGGAAAAGGAAAGCCGAAGGGGAAAAGAAGAGTGGTAGCAAGCCATACACATGCAGTTAATAAGTTACTCTGAAAGAATTTATATAGGCAAGGATAATGGACAGTATGGTGTAATGATATTAATGGGGATCTGTATTTCACGTGTATTAAGCCAGTCACTATTTGGTTTCATTAAATCTGTTTACTTTCTACATCTCTGACTGTCAAGAATGGCTGGCAGTTGGTAATATAATTGTCACAACAGTAAGAAAGAAATAATAATAAACGAAACAGAGAGAGAGAGAATTGCCACCATCATACCCAGCTCCACATGTCAAAACACTCCATCTGTACTTCAGTGTTGTCTGCATCTTGAGCCATGTTGTGTACAATAATAGCCTAGTTTTGATCTTTTATCTGCCACATGTGACTCAGCTCTTGTATTCTAGCTGGTCATTGATAAATTTATTCTGTTGAGAGAATCCCTATGGCACTAAAGGGTTAAAAGCCATTTTTGTATTCCTTGCATTTCAGAATGTTGTATTCTGAGTGGAGAGGTATATTGGGGAGGGGGATGAGTTGGGGGGGAGGGCAGCAAAATGGTAGAGGACAGGGTGGCATGGAGGGGATTTGATTGTGGCCACCCCTTATGGGATTAAGGCATCTGGCTGTTGATAAGGTAGAATTCTGGCCATCAAAAAAGCTATTATATCCAGCCAAAAAGAAACTACGCAGCTAAAGGATTAACGGCCGTATGCTTAAAGCTAATGTAGGGCCTTTCCTAAGGGCCCTATATCAAAACGGTATGCTAAAAGTTTAAGTAGGGAAAGACTTCCCTCAATATGTAGGGGTTGTTCCAACATTTTCTTAAGGGTAGGAATGCTTGGCTTTCACAAACCCGATATTTAATTATTTGTAACAAAGTAACTCTGTACCTCCAGAAGGCATAGAATAATGTAAATAATTTATGTAAAAAAATTCTTACCTTGCTAAAAGTGCAATGCAGACATACACGGGAACTGAACCGTTGGTTATTAAAACACGCGGGCTGTACCTTACTGAGTAGTAGGTCAAACTCGGGCCCGTCTCTGCCCTTGGGTGACACGCAGGTTTTTTTTTTTTTTTTTTTTTTTTTTTTTTTTTTAGTAAACAGTAGGCAAGATCCTAAAATTGACATGAGTAAACCACTTTTATACATTACCCATGTAATTTAATTGAATATAGAACGTTCAGTCAGTGCTAAAGGTAATAATATACGTTAATATATGTAACGAGAAAGGTTCTGTTCTTTGCTCATAGGCCAAACTATGAAGTGTCGTGCCAGCATTGGATCATCATTGCGTTTTAATCTCAGGCACTGCAAACTGTTTTTCATTTTCTTATAATACCATTTTTAGTTATCAGCAGCATTCTATTCATAATTCTTGATAATCGTTAAGGAGACAGGATCACCTTGTTTTGCATTTTTTCCTTGCTTTAGCTCTTCATGGAATTCTTCAAGTACTCTCGAATTGTGTTTTCAAGTTAGTGTTTTTCGTTTCTTTTAAATGTGGTAAAAAGTGCTTTAAAAAGCGGTGTTTGTTCATGGACAGCCACTATCTTGCTGTGCACGAAGACAGATGGACGCCATCTTAGAGCGCCATATACGATCGAAATTACCCTTTCAGGCCTACTTGTACAAACCTAACCTAAACTTTCGTAACAACCCAACCTTATTTCTCCTAACGTTACCAAACCTATTTTATGCTAACCTAACCAAACTTATCATAACCTGTGCGCGCTGACAAATACCATCGTAGAACGCTATTTTTCAGCGAAATTGCCCTTTAACAGTGCTCATTTACCCAAACCTAACATAAATTTTCGTAATTCAACCCTGCCTTATTTATCTTAACTTGTTTTAAGCTAACCTAACTAATTTTAAGATAACCTAACCAAATTTATCCTAACCTAACCTGACCTATTTCCAGCGCCAACTATGGTATTTACAACATAAGTATTGATTGAAAAATTTATTACTATAACAGTATATAAAATATACGTCCAAATAAGTGCTGATATATAAAAAAATGACGAGAAATTATTTTGTTTTAGTGCTGATTGACATCGTCTGGACAAAGAATAGTCACGGCGACTCCCACGGGAGCACTTCCAACGTTCCAACTGGTCACGCATGGCTACCAACCACCCCCTTTCCCTTAATGTTCTCTTAGCATACCGTGTAAAAATTGAGGGCTTGCTTGTGCTTTCCCTAGTATGTAAAGTAGGGACCAATGTAGGGCCTCTCCACATGTGTTTAAGCATACGGCCATAAGTTCAAATGAGGCTGCATCCTTGTGGTCTGCCAGATGTTGCAAAGAAGGAAGGTTAGCCTCCAGGTGACAGGCAAGTGAAATTCTGGGGTGGGTGTTGATACTGCTAAAATGTTGCATGATATGGAGGAAATATATATCATAGCACCCCACCCTGTCACTCCTGCCTTAATTCACAGCCACAAGCACCACTCCTCCAAGGCCCATGTTCTTGTCAGGTGTGGAGGCTCCCTAACACCCCTTCCTTAACTATTTTACAAACTACTGATTAATATCCCCTGGTTTGCTATTCTTGTCAGGTGTGGAGGCTCCCTGACACCCCTTCCTTAATTTATTTTACAAACTACTTATTAATATCCCCTGGGTTGCATCTTATGTGTTTTCAATATCAACGTAGATTGCGTGAATAACACACAGTATAGTAACAGCAGAATCAAAATAAATCGGTAAGGAAGAGGTGTTGGTAAGCTTCTTAACCGTACTAGGATACTGCCTGAGGACTGCATCAGGACCTGGAAGTACAAGTCATTCAGTGAGTGATCCCTGGATGTCCCTCACTATCAGTTGATTCTGTTTCAGAGATACCTAATAGTGTCTACCAGGAAGTGCCTGATTCTGCCCCCACTCCCCTTGCTAATTCATCAAGTACTGAAAACTTGACATGACTACCTTGCTATCCTTATGCAGTTGTACAGAGGTTGGCTAACAACAGTAGACCTGGAGGATGCCTCTTGGCATGTCTTAGTCCACACCCAGGGTTTAGAACTAGAAGTACATGGAGTTCACAGTGGGGAGTGACAAATGCAGTTCACTGTAATGGTATGTGGCCCCAACATCACCTATAGAATTTTCACAAAACTGGCAATAATTGTCCAGAACAGGCTTAGTTAGGGATGGAACTGCTTATGTACCTTAATGACTGACTGGTAATTGCATCCACAAAAGACTATGTAACGCAACTACTTAATCCAGGAAATACTCCATCGAGTGGGGTGCAATGGCCTCCATGTGAATCCCACAGTATCTTTTCTCAGTCACACCCAGAACACAGAATGGCATAGCATCTCTACATCCGCCTGACACTGCAAGACAAAAGGTTTACGAGTGGATATGAGGCAAGATTGGTGGGGTTAAGGTTTGGGGTTATATTCTAAGTGGCTTTGGAGATTTCATAATTCTTCCTCAGTGATTTATTCTGCATGTTACACGTAATATCCTCTTGTATGGTTTTGATTTAAAGTATATAATAATGATAGTGATAGTTGTTGATCAACTCTGGTCTGTCTGGCTAAGCAAACCCATCAACCATAGGCAAGCAGTTGCCTCTGCATGGTCATCACATGCAGTAAACTGATGTTCCCATGCAAATGACAGTGCCCCATAACAGTGGGGCATGGGGAAAATTATGGACGTTTAGTTTCTGAATGGACACTGCATTTCTGTCTCTCCACCCATTTAGCAGGGGCATCATAGGTAGCTCCCAGTTATCTGGTCACCATCCAGCATTGTAAATTATTTCCAGGATTACAGGAAAACATAAGGCTTGTCATTGTGTAGATCCACCTGCAGTGGAAAGAGGAATGCTGAAAAGGGTCAGGAAGTAGTAGTAGTAGTAGAAAAAGATGACCAGACACAGTAGTACAGTGATCCCTCTAGTTAAGCGGCTAATGTATCACTGAACTTTGCCATTTTTCTTGGTCTGATGGATCTGTAGCTATTTCTTCTGCTGATAAAGCAGAACTCTTCGCCCAGATTTTCTGCTCCAGTTCCACTTAGACAATTCCAGTGCTGTTCCTCCATCACTTCCCCCCTCTAACTTTCTCATGGCTGACATTAAAATTTTTTCAATTGTTGTGTTTTCAACCATCACTGGCCTCAATACTAACAAGGTATAAGGGCCTGATGGGCTCCTTCCTTTTGAATTCAAGAACTGTACTTCTGTGCTTACATCCTGCCTAGGTAAACTCTTTCACCTTTTTCAGTCAACTTGTACCTTTCCATCTTGCTGGAAGTTTGCTCTCATTCAGCCTGTCCCAAAGGAGGGTGACCATTCGCAGCCTGTTGACTATCAGCAGATTGCTTTATCATCATGTATTTCTAAAGTTTATGGATCTACTTTAAAAAAAATAATAATAATAAATGAAATAAAAATAAAGCACCTTTCTGATCGTCAGTATGGGTTCCTCCGGGGACACTCTGCTGGTCATCTTGCCTACCTCTCAGATTCCTGGTCATCCTCCTTTCAGGACTTTGGTGAAAGCTTTGCCGATACACTTGACATTTCAAAGGCGTTTGGTCGAGTCTGGCTTAGAGCTTTAATTTCCAAACTGTTATCATGGTTTCTATCCTTCTGTCTGTGCCTTCATCTCTAGTCTCCTTTCTGGTTGTTCTGTAGCTGAGTTTGTAGACAGCCACCGTTCTTTTTCTAGACCTATCAGATGTGCTGTTCCTCGGGGCTCTGTCCTTTCACCAACTCTTTTCCTTCTATTCATTGATGGCCTAGGCTGTACATTTAACGCTATTCACTCATAAGCTGATGACTCCACCCTTCACCTTTCCATTCGCTTCTTGCAGCATCCATCTCAGTAAGTACTTAACAAACAAGGGATAAGGTTATGATGCCTAATGCCTGACTTGACACCTATCTCTGATTGGGGTAAAAGTAATTTTGTTTTTAATGCATCAAAAACTCAGTTCTTACTTCTTTCAGCCCATCAGAATCTTCTACAAGCGTGTCCGCTAAGTTTTAACAATGTCCAACTCGATCCTGCATCATATTTGAACATACTCGGGGTTTCATTCTCTAAGGATTTATCTTGGAAAGATCTCATTACCTCTTGTAAAATCTGCTTTCAAGAGATTAGGTTTTGCTAAGCCCAGTCCCTGCCATCTTTACCCCTGCACGATCGTTGACTTTATACAAGGGTTCTATTTGCTCCTGTGTAGAGTACAGCTGTCATGTGTGGGGAGGGTTCCCACATACAACTCTTCTCAACAAGGTGAAGTCTAAGGCTTTTCATCTCATTAACTGTTCTCTGCATACTGACTCTCTTCAACCTCCTCACTGCATTGTTGCATCTTTATCTCTTTTCTATCACGACTTAAATGATCACTTCTCCTCTGAACTGTTTGCATCCCTCCACCACTACGGCATGCTTATCGCTCCCATCAGGCATCAAACTCGCATTCCTTTTCTGTCCGACTCTCAAGTGCTAGAGGTGACCGTTACTCCCAGTCCTTCATGTATGCAACAAGCCAACTCAAGGAATGTCCTCCTCTACCTGTATTTCCTATCGCCCCTGACCTCCAACCTGTCAAACGCAGTGTCCCGGCATCTTACAATGAATGCATCTTGGTTTTACATAATGAGGAACAATATTGCAGGCTTGTAGCCTTTGGATCCTTCTCAGCAGTAAACGTGTTGAAAGGCTATGTGGTATGGTGAAATTAAAAAATTTTCACAGAGTCCCTTTTTCGTCCTTGAAAATTTTGGATCTCACCCACCCACCCATCATACCTAATATTTATTTTACTAAACATACAACCTCAACGAACATCATTGGGTTTAAAAAGGGGTTAGTTCGAGTGTATTAATGGTAAATAAGTGGTGATCAGTTACTAAGACAGGGGATGTAGCAATACCTTTGGTGTCGGGGAGGGTATCTGAGGTTGACAGGCCTCTTTCCCCCAATACAGAAGGGAGAGGGAAGAGGACACAGAGTGCTTATGCACACCAGCCCTGTTGACATGTCACTGTGCAGGGCTTTTGACTGTTGGCAAACCAACAGAATGTGTTTGGTTGGGGGGGGGGGGTCTTGGGATTTTTCTGCCCAAATATTTTTTTCCCAGGTAACAAGAATGAGAGTAGGGTTTATCGACATAATTGGTGAAAATTCAAATGGAACCCATGGAACCGGAAGAGTTACTGTAGTAGTTTTAGATCAGTTACAATCCCAGAATTGTCTGAATATAAACACAGTGAACTGCAGGTAGAAGATACCATTTTCCTGCCTGGCAGTTGCACCGCCAGATTTTAATTGTCAGTCAAAACCTCTTTCCTGCAGTCCACATTCCACATTTTTTGTTAATAACGAGGGAATTGAGGGATTTTATAGAACCAGGCACTAGAGCCACCTGATCATATCAGTGCCACCACATGAAGACATCCCTCGCCTGCACCATGTTAGTATTAAAATTATATAACTAACACATACGGTTATGTTAAGATTAAATATGCAGAAAAAATCACTAAGTTGGTGCTGTGAAGCCTTCAATGCCACTTAAAATACTTGTCTTAGCTGGCTCTTGGAAGGGTTTTAGGGTGGCTTATCCAACTTTAGGGGAGCACAGTGGACTTCCAGCTACCATTATGTAGGCTTAAACTTTTCAACCTGGTGATGTTTTTGTATTTTGTTCTTGCTGCTGCCAGACAATTTTACTTAGCTTACAGGTGACGTTGAAAGCTGTAGGAGTTAGATAGCCTCTTCACTACTAGAGGTCTGCCCTAAGTTGAGTAAAATGATCTGGTAATAGCGAGATCGAAATGTAACCTGGCATTAGACTAAAGGGGTTTGTGTGTTGAAGACTGCTTTTTGTTTGGGTGCATAATGATTTGGGATATTGTCAAGGCCTACAAAGCTTCCTGTGCAACCTTGAGTATGGCTGTATGTGTGGGCAGACATCTAATCCATTACCGGTAGTATTCTAGATTAGGTGGAACAGAACTTGGCAATGTTGTAGTTTAGATGCTGAAAATGGAAGCTTTTAAGATTTGTTTGGTATTTTATAATTTCATAAGTTCAGGCAACTGTAATGGTAAGTTTTCACCAAATCTGCCCTTCCCAACAGGCTGAACTTCATATGTACATGGCGGCTTGGAGTTGCAGGCAGGTCAGTAGAAGGACAAGAAGACAAGTCAAAGGAAATTATGAAGTAAACACCAGGTCTACCAAATGAAGGACATCAGCAACTCTTCTGTCTCACGTTGATGCTGTACATTTATAAATACAGTCAACCAAAACAGTGTCGGCCATCTTAACACACATCATTATTAAACACAGACGAAGCAGTGTGATACGTGGGGCACCCTGTAATTATAAGTGCAGATGTCCATGGTAATTATGAACAGAATCACATAAATTATCACATTGGGTGGTATGTTTTTTTGAGTCAGTGCTGATAAATTCATGTGTGTCAGCAAGACTCCCTATTTTCACAACTATCGCTCCTGAATGAAATCACATAAAACGTCACATTGGATAGTATATTTTTTTCCCAGCATATTGGATGGTATATCGTTTGAGGCAGTGGTAGTAGATTCATGTGCGTCTGCAAAGATCTCTCCTTTTCACCACCATCTGTGCCCAGGTGTGCGATACTTTTTTGGTTGACTGTATAGCAGTGAAAAAATAAGGGAAATTTGTAAACCAATTAGTGTTCTGAGGCCTAAATACCCCGTTTATAAATCTTCTCTGGCTGCACTTCCAAGCCACCTACCTCTTCCCCTTATTATTGTCATTATTTTTATTATTATTACTGTATTTTTTACCTGTACCTGTTTCTGATTGTAGACCTTACCTGAGCCCATCATTAACTGGGAGAAAGGTTTAGGTGGTGATGATCAGTTATTATTATTATTGTACTGTTTATCATGAAAAAGTTGGAAGTGAGAGATGTGGAAATGGGATTAGAGAGGAATGTGTGTGGAGTTTGTAGAATGGATAGGATAAGTAATAATGTGGTTTGTGAAAGGTATGAAGTAAGGAAGAGTGTCGACAGTATGTTTGAGGTTGTGTGTGTGCTTGGATGGTATGGTTATATGAAGTGTATAGAAATAGGGCAGTGAAAAGGGTATATATGACTGATGCTGCATTTTGTACTGTCACATCGTGGTCATACAGTTTCATACAAAATCATAGTTTCAGTTTTTTATGATAACGTCCAAAACCAACCACTGCTTCGAGGTGGTTTGAAATCTGCTGCTGGGGTCATTCAAGTGTCGTACTCAAACAGAATGGAAGTGATGCCATGTTGCTATTAAACAATCCATCTCGCCCATATCCTACGAAAGGGCTGCCACCATGGACGTAATATTCGTTAAATAAGAACTGTAGTGTTGTATCATAACTGATATGATGTATTAATATTACTACATTGAAAGTAACCTTGGAATACTTATAAATCAGTTTAGTCAGTGATGCAAAAATACTTATACACGTTACCCTGTGGCAGTGTTTCCAGTTCAGCATCAGAAGGCAAATTTTATGAACAGCTAACACATTTCACTTCCTTTTACACAGAGACCCTCCCTGTAACAGACTAACTGGGGAAAGCCTGATTCGATAAAGCAAAAAAATCCATTATATCCAGTGGTCCCCCTGAGGCGGGATTTCAAGCACATTTGTAAATAAATAAGTACAATAGCATATTCTGGTACTAAAAAGGAAGACTATACCCATTTTATATTAACTTGGCGTGTAACTTCACCCTGTTGCAGTTTATTTCGTATCCTTGTTGGAGTAAAAAGGGGTGGAAACATGTATTGTGACCCACTGCGCCCCATTTAGCGGAAGTTGTTATAGCCAATGGAAGTTTGGTGGCTTCATGGTGTGGGTTATATCTGATACCGATATCTCATCAAGGAACATTAAATCGACGGGTTTGTGTATTTTTATCTTTATTTGCATTACTTTTTAAATTTCTAAAGATATTAATGTGGACCATATCTACAGTCTGCCTATCTCTGTCTCAGTATGCAACATAAGGAGAGTAATTGAGAAGTCTGAGGTACAAGCCGGTGATCAGTATGTTATTTTGGCCATCCAGTGCCGGCTTGGAACAAAGTAAAGTTGTATTGTTGAGATTCATAAATACCCCATAATCCTTTGGTATGGTGTCAGTGGCTAGAGGATAATAAGTCTGCATACCAGAATGACTACTTGTCATTGTCAGTAGTACCAGATTAGCTTGAAAGGTTTTGCTGGCGAAATCAACTGTTAACTGTGTAAATATGCAGTGTGATAGATGAATTTAGGATCTGCATTTCAGCAGCAATACTCTAAATTATTTTAAACTACGAGGAATGTAGTTCATGATTTGCAGGATGACATGGAAGCGAGCTTAAAGTAATTTTTCTGGTGCCACGTGTCTGGCTATGCAGCTAGGAGTTTTTCTATAAAATAATGGTGATAATAAATGCCTGACATGTGTGAAATTACATGGCTATTAGTAACCATACAAAAGGCAGCATGAATTGAATATAGGAGGCAGCAAAGTATGCCAGGAAGGTGGATGTATGTGGTCACTATACAATAAAGGAAGTTGCTGCAGGGGATTCTAGGGAATAGATAGGAGTTAGAGATCGTTAGATGAATTTTGTGTGGGAGAGCTACCTGCCTCACCTCCCTCTGACCTCTCAAACCTTCCTGAGTCATGTCCGCCCACGCCTATCTTTACCCTTTACAGAAATGTGTGCAGAGTGCATTGAATGCCTAGGATGAGAAATACTGTGATTAATTAAAGACGTTCTGGAAGAAAGTGTGTTAATAGGGTTGAAGAGAGCGTGCTTAGATGTCATTTGGAGAGAATGAATGGAAACAGGGTGGTGGAAAGGATATTATATGTGAGTTTGTAGGTGGGAGGGGTGATGTGAAGGATGTAATTGTGAATTTGTAGGTGGGAGGGGGTGGTGGAAAGGATATAATATGTGAGTTTGTAGGTGGGAGGGAGTAGTGGAAAGGGTATAACTGTGTGTGTTTGTAGGTGGGAGGGGTTATATGTGCTACACTGGTCTAAATCAGCTCATGGTTCACACCTTCCATGATAACAGAACGTATTTACTTTATCTAGTGCTTCATGTTAATTAGGCTTGTTAAAAATATCACCTTTTTAACTCTTTGGTGTTTAAGTGTGCGCTGGAAATTTCACCTGTTTGTTACCATTCGATGCAGGCTACTCTGCACATTTCACCCGTTCATTACCATTCGATGTCGGTTGCGTTGAACAAAATGGCTGATAGATAAATAGATAGATTTTGCATCCATTTCTGGGTGAGAACAAAGCACTACTTGCATCCCCGCATATCCCTCAGCCGTGCTCAACCCTCGCTACACCCAGCATTGCCCCAGTCAGTGTGCTACGAGCCTTGCTCGAGCGGAAAATAATTTCCTCTCACGTTCCGTAAAATCGGCCCTAATTGACCAACAGTAATTCTTTATACGTCAAATTGTAGCCAAATAAATTCCCTATAACTTTTCTCAGTAACGTTTACCATAGAAATTATATTTCAATGAGAACTAAAGTTACGGTAAATAAATTTTTTAAAAAGGCATAATTTACATTCGGCTGATCGTTTTTATACCATATGCAAGTACAGGTATACCCTGGTTTTAACAGTGCAGTTGGTTAGGTTAAAAACCCATCATTAGGTGGGATATCGTATATCAGTTTAGTTTTAACATGAAATAATGTGATGCGTTTTTCAGACTTGGCCCCCCCCCCCCCCCCTTGAAGTCCAAAACCCACCCAAATGAGCCCAAAAGCAACTTTAAAGCCATTCTAAATGGCCTAACAGCTGTAAAATAATCAAACCTAAGCCTAACACCCGTAAATAACTCACTAAAACCAACAAATAAAATCTGAAAATCGTCAAATATAAGTTTGGAGAAAGTCAGACTTAGGAAACTGTTCCCCAAAATGTCAGTGTTCACCCCACATGGCTAAAACATCTAGGTCTAAAAACTGTTTATAAATCAACATAATATAATTTTAGTTTAAAATATCATCAAAGTTGGTAAAAAAAAAAAAATGTTAAACCAGGGTTTGGCCATCATTAGGTGCATATATTGGGGTGTACATTTCTTCAGGATTATGATGAGAAAAAAATTACAATTATCGAAGCATAAGTAAGGTTCTGGGGATAAATTGTTTATGAACCATTGAGTGCGCAGGAATAGCGCATTGGGGAAGAGGGGGGGGGGGCAGTGTGTGGCCTTGGGGACAGAGGCCCACTTCCCAAGTACTCACTCGCGGTAGGATGCAGCCAGCGCCGAATGGTAACGAGAGGGTTAATAAGTAAGCAGTGTGTTTCAGAACCCAGTATTGCAATATTTACAGGCAAACAAAACCCTCAGAACATTAGGTAGGAGTTTGTGAAATATAGGGACCTGGGGCAATACTGCTGCCTGTTGTTTTGTATTACTGTACACTCTTTCCAAAAAGTACCGTCAGCCAGGGGATTGGATGGTTTCACACAATATTGCAGTACACGATATTTAAGCAAGACAAATATTTCTGAATGGATTTGTATGTTATATAAAACTGATGATAATGTACTAAAAACTTGAGTAGATTTGTGTGCTTTATTATAAAAAAACTAACTATCCATCCATCCACCATCCACTCCAATGTTGCCCCATGAGGGTCATGAGCCTGGGGCTAAGCAAGTTGGTTCTGACATTTAAGATGAGAGTGACCAGCCTCATTCAGCCCTGAGTGGCATTACGTGAGCATTAAATCCCAACCACTCCTTGGCTATAAACCTACACAGTCTCAGATTGGAGCACTGTAATTACTCACTAAACCACCATAATTTGGTTATATGGCTACCACCCAGTATAGTAAATGGTTTCCTGGAGTACAGGAAACTATTTGATTTGCACTCAGTGTACACTCGTTCCAAAAAGTACCGTCAGCCAGGGGATTGGATGGTTTCACACAATATTGCAGTACACGATATTTAAGCAAGACAAGTTTTTTAGTTATATGGTTACCACCCAGAAATATTCAGAAATATTTGTCTTGCTTCCACCCATAGGCCGAAGAAGAGGAAAGAATAAAGGAAATAAGGACTGAAGAGGGAGTGTACAGGAAGAGGAGAGAAAGACAGAAGAGGAAAGGACAGACACAAGCAGCACTACATAGAGAGAGAGTGGATGGTGAGCGCCCCCACCTACCACATAAATTATGATGTAAAAAACGGCCAAAGTCACTTATTTAAAGTTACTGGATTTTTTTCTTTCCCCATCAATGTAACGACGGAAATGTTTGAGATACTTTTTGGACAGACTGTACACAAAGTGTTTTCTTATTTCTGAATTACTACTTTGTAAATGTTATAATTATTTACCTATGTACCCCCCCTCCCCCTCACCTTCACTTAGCCTGCATCCCACGTGCTTTATTTCCCCTCCCAGCCTCCTCATCTTTCCTCCTTAATGTCTTCTCATCCTTCCTCCTTAATACCTCAACTTCCTGTCTGCCATTCCCTCGTACATCATCCATTCTTTGTCCTTGTCCTCCCTCATTCTTCCTACTCTTCCCCTTTCTCCGCTTTCTTATTCCTTCTTTTCTTAGTCTTCTCTTCCTCTTCTCCCACCCCTTATCCCACACTTATACCCTCACCCACACCCTCATACCCACCATATCCATCACACACTTTCTTGCACACTCACCAATACGCCCAATCCCACACCCACACTTGCCCCCCACATCACTCTAACACACACACACACACTTGACATCTCAAAGGCTTTCTATCGAATCTGACAATTATATAATTTATACGAGTCATGTGTGCTCTCAGCTAGTTATATTGCTCACCCTTGTGGAATAGATGAGGAGAGGTTACGCCAAAACGACTAGACAGATTTCAGAACAAAGCTGCTTTAATTATTAACAACTCTGCTATTGTAAATAAACTACCTCTCCTACAAGTAAGAAGGAATGTTGCCTCCCTTGCATTATTTTATCGATACTTTTATGGCCAAAGCTCAGAAGAAGTTGCGTCCATTGTGCCACCTCTCTATGCTTTCCCTCTTGCTACACAGGCATCTGGTAGCGCTCATGACTGGAATGTCACACAGCCATATTGCAGTACTTTAGCCTATCAGAAGTCTTATTCACTGAATTGCATCTCTCTGAAACTCGCTTCCCCAGATTTGTTTCCCCCAAAACTTCAACCTACAGGTGTTCAAGTCCAATTATTACAGGTTGGCCACCGTTCTCCTAGAGCTATCAATAGTGGTGTTCCTCAGGGCTCTATCACCAATTCATCTTCCTTCTGTTCATCAGTGACCTAAGCTGTACATCTTACCCTGTCCACTCATACACTGATGACTTCACCCTTCACTTTTCCATTCGCTTCCCAGTGTCCATCTTGGCAGTTACGTCAACACACAAAGCCCAAGGCTGTGGCACACCTGTTTTCTGACTTAACTCATATATCTCATTAGGGTAAAAGTAATATATTTTTTAATGCGTCAGAAACTCATTTCTTACCTCTTTCAACCCAGCAAAATCTTCAGTCCTACATCATCATTAACCATACTTAGGGTTTCATTCTCTCAGGATATATCTTGGAAAGATCATATTACTTCTCTTGTAAAATCTGCTTCGAAGAGGTTAGGTATGGTACGTCGACTCCATACCTTCTGTACTCCTGCACAGTTGTTGACTTCGTACACGGGCTTTATTCGCCCCTGTGTAGAGTACAACTCATGTGTGGGGAGGCTCCCCACATACAGCTCTTTTCAGCAAAGTGGAATCAAAGGCTTTTCATCTCACTAACTCTCCTTCTCTTACTGGCTTCCTTCACCTTCTGTCTCTTCACCGCACTTTTGCATCCTTTATATCTTTTCTGTCTCAGCTTCAGTGGTCTATGCTTGTCTGAAGTATCTGCTTGTATCCCTCCACAAGTATGGTGGGTGCATAGTACCTGTCTGGCAGCAAAGTCTAGTTCCTTTTCTCTTCAGCTCTCTAATGCAAGAGTTAACCGGTACTCCCAGTCCTTCAAGCATGCAACAGATCAGCTCTGGAACTGTCTCCTGTTGTATTTCCTACTGCTAATGATCACCAGGCTTTCAAATACAGTGTATCCAGGCATCTCAAAATGAATGGATCTTGAATTTGGCTCTCTCTTATCTTGTTTCTGCTTTTTCTTGGAACAATCTTGCGGGCTCCTGGCTTTCGGTTCCTTCTTTGCATTAAAACATACACACACACATTCGGATCCCCTATCTCACACCCTCTTCCTCATCCCTCATGCCCCCCGCCCTCATCCTCACATCCCTTGCCCCTCATCCCCGCCATTCCTGCTTCACCCTTTTATTCCACACCCACTCCCCATTTCCTACACTCTAATTCTCTACCCCACACCCACCAACACTATCCCTGAACCTTACCCTCATCCACTATTCTGTACCCACACCCTCTCCTCCTATCCCAGTTACCCTCCCTATTCCACACCCTCTTCCTCACTCCCACACGCTCATCCCATACTCCTTCACCTGCCCCCCAATGTACCCTCACCCTGCTGTCACACATTCCCATCTCCACTCCTACACCCTTAACCCAATAATCTACCCCAGGGCTATTCAACTGGCGGCCTGCATGCAAAATCCAGCCTTGGAGTCGTTCTTCATTGGCTCTTTGATACCCAGATGAAAATAAAGGTATAAATAAATGAAGTTTTCGTTTCTTTCTGTGTGTTTAGGTATAGGGAAAAAATAGATGTAAAATAAATGTATGGCTCTTGTGTTGTTCTGAGTTTAATCATTCGTCCTTGCTCCTAGTTGAATAGCCCTGATCTACACCCCTATCCCACACCCACACTAGCATCCCCCATCCTGCACCCACCCACTCACCCCATCCTCATCCATCTATCCCACACCCACATCCTCAACCCCTATCCCACACCCACACACCCTCAACCCCTATCCCACACACACACACACACACACACAACCCCTATCCCACACACACACACACTCAACCCCTATCCCACACACACACACACTCAACCCCTATCCCACACACACACACCCTCAACCCCTATCCCACACACACACCCTCAACCCCTATCCCACACACACACCCTCAACCCCTATCCCACACACACACACACCCTCAACCCCTATCCCACACACACACACACCCTCAACCCCTATCCCACACACACACACACCCTCAACCCCTATCCCACACACACACACACCCTCAACCCCTATCCCACACACACACACACCCTCAACCCCTATCCCACACACACACACACACACACCCTCAACCCCTATCCCACACACACACACACACACACCCTCAACCCCTATCCCACACACACACACACCCTCAACCCCTATCCCACACACACACACACACCCTCAACCCCTATCCCACACACACACACCCTCAACCCCTATCCCACACACACACACACACACCCTCAACCCCTATCCCAAACCCACACCCTCAACCTTCATCCCACACCCACTCCCAATCCTACACCCTCAACCCCTATCCCACACCCACACCCTCAACCCCTATCCCAAACCCACACCCTCAACCCCTATCCCAAACCCACACCCTCAACCCCTATCCCAAACCCACACCTTCAACCCCTATCCCAAACCCACACCTTCAACCCCTATCCCAAACCCACACCTTCAACCCCTATCCCAAACCCACACCTTCAACCCCTATCCCAAACCCACACCTTCAACCCCTATCCCACACCCACACCCTGAACCCTCATCCCACACCCACTCCCAATCCTACACCCTCAACCCCTATCCCACACCCTCAACCCTCATCCCACACCCACTCCCAATCCTACACCCACTCCCAATCCTACACCCTCAACCCCTATCCCACACTCTCAACCCCAGTCACACACACACCCTATATCCCCTATCCCACATTTTCCTGCTTACCACCCATCATACACCCTCACCCCCTAATCCCCCCTCCCCTCCCATCTCGTCCTACCCCACTAGCCTTTCATCCCATCTCAAGTCATCCTTATTACCACTTATCCTACACCCTCACACCATAATCCTACCATTCTGAGTCCCACATCCTCACCTACTCCCAGAACCACACCCACACCTTTATTCTCGTCCCTCACCCACACCCCCGATTACATCCTGCACAGCCTATCCCACACTACCCATTTCCCCACTCCATTACCCTCTGTCCCACACCCACACACCCCTCTCACCTAACCCATTCTTTCCCATATCCCCCCCACCCTCTGCTCTTACTCCCCTTCTTCCGCTGTCTTTCCCCCTTCTTATCTATAACTGCCTTCTCCCTCGCCTAATCACCCTTCTCTCCACCTACAAGCTCCCCCCAATTGTACACCCCCTTCCCCAACCTAATCACCTCCTCCCCACTTACGGTCTTTAAAAAGGTTATCAAGGTGTCTTTAATAATAAAGTTAGTATATTTTAACGTCCCAAATCATTTGTCTCCCTATTCTTTGTCTTTCCCAACATTGCTGTTCCACCCCCTACTTTGCCATGGTCTGCAGTTCCATGCATGTGCCTATTGTACGCATTCCTTCTTCTCTCTTCCTGCATCACCTTGCCTACTGTACATACTCCTGTCATCCCAACCTATTCCCTGCATCTCCTTGCCTACTGCTCTTTCTGCGTGCTCTTTTCAATTTTCCTCCTCCATTTCCATGCTTCTTGCACTTCTCTCTCTCGTCTCTTGTACCTTTCTTTGCATTTCCCATACTCCTGTACCAACCTATCTTCTTCAGCGAACTTCCCCTCTCTACTCATCTTCCCCCTCCCTCTACCCTAGCCATATCTTCCCTACCCTTGTTATTCGTCTTCTGTCTCCATTATCTACAGCAGTCTCTCCTCCTCGACCGTGTCTCCCTTCCCCCTCACCTCACCTGCCATTCTCCTCCTTTCCCCCTCCCCGTCCCCTACCTTGCTCATTGCCTGCCTCCTCCAGCTGCATCCCTGTTCTGTACTTGTGCCCGTGCTTCTACTCAACATTCCTTGTTTCTCTCTCCGATTGTCGTTCCCCCTGACCATTACCATACCAACCTGTACCTCTGCCACCCCCTACCTCCCCACCTACGGTCACCACCCTAACCTACCCTCTGTCGTGTACCAACACCACCTCGAGCCAAGCTATGTACCCCCCTACCACCACCACCAGCACCATCCTACCTGCCTTGCCTCCCTTCACCCTCTAGCCTGCCCAGCATCCAGCGCACTTCCTCTCCTCTGCTAGTACTGTACTGTATATTGTACCTGCTTGTCTTGTGTGAAACATTGTAAAGACCTTTGTTAATAAAGTATTTTATGATAGGGTTGTGTTTAGTGAGCCTTGTAGTAGACTTATAGTAGACCCCTACACAAAATTTTTCAAAATTGCCGAGTGGACTGCACCAGGCTATGTCTCGAGAAGTAGGGCGAAAATCCATATTTATAAAGATTTTTAGGGCTGTTATTTATAAAGATTCTTAAGAATCTTTATAAATATGGCTTAAGTCAGAATTACGAGTTAAGTTGTATTCATAAATATTCTTAAATTTAAGAATATTTATGAATACAATTTAACTCGTAATTCTGACTTAAGCCATATTTATAAAGATTCTTAAGAATCTTTATAAATAACAGCCCTAAAAATCTTTATAAATATGGATTTTCGCCCTACTTCTCGAGACATAGCCTGGTGCAGTCCACTCGGCAATTTTGAAAAATTTTGTGTAGGGGTCTACTATAAGTCTACTACAAGGCTCACTAAACACAACCCTATCATAAAATACTTTATTAACAAAGGTCTTTACAATGTTTCACACAAGACAAGCAGGTACAATATACAGTACAGTACTAGCAGAGGAGAGGAAGTGCGCTGGATGCTGGGCAGGCTAGAGGGTGAAGGGAGGCAAGGCAGGTAGGTTGGTGGTGGTGGTGGTGGTAGGGGGGTACATAGCTTGGCTCGAGGTGGTGTTGGTACACGACAGAGGGTAGGTTAGGGTGGTGACCGTAGGTGGGGAGGTAGGGGGTGGCAGAGGTACAGGTTGGTATGGTAATGGTCAGGGGGAACGACAATCGGAGAGAGAAACAAGGAATGTTGAGTAGAAGCACGGGCACAAGTACAGAACAGGGATGCAGCTGGAGGAAGGCAATGGGCAACGTAGGGGGCTGGGATGGGGAAGGGACACATGGTCGAGGAGAGGCTACGTAATGGAGATAGGTAGGAAGAGGAAAAACAAGGGTAAGGAAAAGATGGCTAGGGGAGAGGGTGAGGGAAGATGAGTAGAGACGGGAAGGAGGACAGGCTGGCTAAAGATACGTGGGTACAGGGGTAAGGGAAGTGCAAAGAAAGGTACAACAGAGGCGAGAGAGAGAAGGAAGCGCAAGAAGCAACGAAATGCAGGAGGCAAGGTTGGAAAGAGAACGCAGAGAGGAAGAAATGAGCACAGTAGGCAAGGAGATGCAGGGATTAGGTTGGGAAGATAGATGGAATGAGTACAGTAGGCAAGGAGATGCATGGAGAGAGGAAGGAATGCGTACAACAGGCGCATAGATGGAACTGCTGGCCATGGCAAAGTAGGGAGAAGCATAGCAAGGCAGGAGATAATAATACAGGGGCTGAAATGTTAACGTAACAAGAGGCAGGGCAAGGCTGGGGATGACAGGAAGTTACGGAGATGCTAGGCAGGGTATGGGTGGGCAGGGCAAAGGATGGTAAAACAGGTGCCACGTAGGCTAGTTTAGGGAGTGGAATGGTAGGGTAGGGATAGCCAAGTAAAAGTAGGGAGTGGCAGAGTGGAGTAAGAGTAGACGGGGAGGGAAAGGTCAGACAGTAGGGCAAAGATGAGTAAGCAGAGAATGGCACAGTAAGGAAAGGTAAGGTTTGCTAGGGAGACAGAGGTGGGTAGTAAGAAACACGGTAGGTAGGAAGAGGCAGGATTGTGCAGAGAGATAAAGGGTAGGGTAGTGCAGAGAAAGACAGGATAGGGAAGGGAAGGTGGGTAGGAAAAAGCATGACAGGGCAGAGTTGGGAGAAGACGGCAAGGTAAGGGATGACTGGACTGGGTGGGGTATGGGATGGCAGAATATATTAAGGGGAAGTTGGGGCATGGTTGGTGCGGAAAGGGTAGAGGATGACAGGTCGTGGTAGTACAGGGAAGAGAAGAACAAGGTAGGGTAAGGGACGGTATGGAAGGGAAGGGTTGGGGATGGTACGAAGGACAGGGTAGATGATAGCAGGGCAGGGCACGGTAGGGTTGGAGAAGGAAGCATGCCTTACAAAGAAACCTAATACAATACACAGTTAACAGTAATACATATGAAACTACACAAATATACATGACATGCAAAATTCTTATTGTTTAGGTACAAAGACAACAAAGTTTATTTTTAGTTTATGTAATTTGCATTTTGACAATTACTTGCAATATTAACAAAATAACTGAGAACATTTTTCTTTCTGGAACCCAACTCTCATTTAAAGCCATTTTTTCCTTCAAGTACTTTACTGTAAATGCTTTTTGGTGGCATTATACACCTGTGGGGGGGGGGTATGTATGTGTAAAAGGTGCCTCAAGGTCTAAAACAAACTTCATTTCATGCATATATATATATATATATATATATATATATATATATATATATATATATATATATACATATATATATATATAGATATATATATATATATATATATATATATTACTGAGGTGCCCCAATAACCTTTATATCCAGGGTGGATGATAGATAAGTGTGGATGCATTCCACTTCCACATCAGTATAACTTAAGTGAGTCATGATGCTCAGTTGCTGCTGAATCCTCTCACTTTCACTGTAAAACCTTTTCCTCCATGCGATACCTGCTCCACTCTTCTTTAATATCAGTATTGTCCATGTCAATGACCTAACAATGGATTCACAATACTAAACCTCAACACAAAGCAGCTGACCTCCAACAGTACCACCAATGCTACAACACTACATACACAAGCACACCAACTGCCTTATCCCATGTCAACTACAGCAAAACCTCCTTAAGTAGGAACCCATTTAGTTGTGATTATGCTTAAGTCAGCAAGCCATGTGATATCTGTTGATGTAATTTAATTTTCCGAAAAAATCCCTACGTCGTAAAATGTCGTCTAATGGAAACCCAATCTTGGCATGACACACTAGGTTCATCATTTTTTAGCCTGTGAGAGCCCATCATCTGCCTCCTGCCTCAGTCTAGCATCTGCCACCACCAACAAGAAGCCTCCTAACCAGTGTCTTCAGAGTTACCTGCACAAATTTTCTGCAGTGACTCTGATAGTGATTATTTCCGCATACAACAGAGCTTTACAGTAGTGATTAAGGCCTGTATATAAAGTGTAATAGTGTTCTTGAGGCCTATATTTAAAGTGTAAGGTAGTGCAATTGTGATTATGGTTAGAAAATGCTGCACAGATGTGAAAATATTGCACAGAAACGATCATGTGCCCCCTAACACCTCTATAACCTACCAAAAGGCCCTCCTCATGCTTGGATTACACCATCTTCAAGCCTGGTGTTTTTTTTTTTTTTCCCGGTTAGTCAGGAGGCCTCACACTTTCCACAAGTTGGAATTTCAGTGAAGTCGGAATGGCCTCAGCCCTTATCATTTCTACTTAAAGAGGTTTTACTGTATCATTCCTCTCATGCCAGACACAAATCTCAAACACACCTTCATCTCCCTTTTTAATGTCACTGCCGATAGACACCCTATAGTCCTGGATTAACTCTGGACCCATAAACAACCTTTTCTTGACCCACAAGCCACACCAGTTCAAAGGCATCTCATAAACTCGATACTTTCAAAACATTAACTGTCACCTTTTATACAGTCACTATACTCTTATACCTTAGCTTGGTCTACAATTATCCTCTCTCCATGCTGAGCTATAACAGTAAATAAGAGCAGAATCTGGTGCTAATCTAAAAGAGCATGGGAACGTGTTCAGGGCTGTAGCATTACCATTTCCTGACACTGAACTATGTGGAACAAGCTACCAAAGGACAAAAACCTGGGCCTACTTCGGAATCGCAACACACAGGTAACGATGGTGGACAGGTTGAAACTTAACCTCTCAAAAATAAATCTATGTTGAAATGTAATAATAAATCTATGTTGAAATGTAATAAACTCATTAACCGTTTTTACAAACTGGTTTTATCATACATAGAACTGACGTTATGAACAATTAAAACTGCACAAGGAGTTTATAATAAACCTGTACTTCACATTCTACAAGCAAAGACACAAATATCTTCCTAAGTTTGATAAACCAATAGCCAAAAAGTAGAATCAACTGAGACAAGATTTTCATTGTTTGGTCTGTTGTAAATTTTCTTCAGACAGAAATGGGAAGTTCATTGTTTCTCTGACTGTACAAAGCCACAAAAGGAATTCAAAATATCTAGCCCGACAGTAACCCTCATGAACTATCACCAGACATCCACCCCTCAGAGGCTAGCCTACCCCTGGAGACACAAGTACACCAAACCAGAGTCCTGAGGCCATCATCCTTCCCTGCCATCCACCCTTCACAAACTACCTTACTCAGAAACAGAGAAGCACACCTATACTCCTCTCTCATTAACCTGGCCCAAAACTGCCATCTCTCCATCATGAATGTTGAGTTGTAGGAATATATTACCACAAGAAAATGATCCCTGCCACGAAGACAATGCTACTGAAAGGACGTAGAGACAGTATTATCATTTTCTGTCAATGAGATCTTTGAAACAGCTGCAAAAGGACAAAAATCTAGGCCAAACTTTTCGAGTGCAGACTACAATATATTCATCACCCTTCCCTGCTTCAATACCAACACAAAGTACAATCCCTTATGCCCACACTGCAATACATCTCTCTCTCTTACACACACACACACACTCATCCACCACACCATCAACACACAAAATCCTTCAGCATAACCTCAACCAACAATCCCTAGGAGCGACCAGTTGAAGTGGCTCGTTTCCTGCTGTCCGGTGGGTTTACGTTGCAACCACCACCACCACCACCATCATCATCACCACCACCACCATCATCATCACCACCACCATCATCATCATCACCACCACCACCACCACCATCATCATCACCACCACCACCACCACCACACCATCACCACCACCATCATCATCATCTCAATAATTTTTTCCATCTAAGGATAAAGTAGGCCCCCAAAAGAACACAAAACTACAAGATGGAGAAATTAATATACTGCAAGCTCACTGAAAAGGACCAGACACTCATCATTTAAGTCCCAGATCTTTAAAAAATAAAATAATAATAATAAAAAGTGTGTGTGTGTGTGTGTGTGTGTGTGTGTGTGTGTGTGTGTGTGTGTGTGTGTGTGTGTGTGTGTGTGTGTGTGTGTGTGTGTGTGTGTGTGTGTGTGTGTGTGTGGGTGTGGGTGTGTGTGTGTGTGTGTGTGTGTGTGTGTGTGTGTGTGTGTGTGTGTGTGTGTGTGTGTGTGTGTGTGTGTGTGTGTGTGTGTGTGTGTGTGTGTGTGTGTGTGTGTGTGTGTGTGTGTGTGTGTGTGTGTGTGTGTGTGTGTGTGTGTGTGTGTGTGTGTGTGTGTGTGTGAGTGTGTGTGTGTGTGTGTGTGTGTGTGTGTGTGTGTGTGTGTGTGTGTGTGTGTGTGTGTGTGTGTGTGTGTGTGTGTGTGTGTGTGTGTGTGTGTGTGTGTGTGTGTGTGTGTGTGTGTGTGTGTACCAAAGCCTTCTTGTGTTCCTCCATACCTATTTTATACAACCATCCTGTTCCCCAGTAAGTTTCCTAGCCTTGTCAATCTCCTCTCACACACATTTACCATATCCAACTACCTTCTCAGCCTACCATGTCACTCGTACCCATTTCACCACCTATTTCACCTCCACCCCCTCCATAACCACACCATCTAAGCACACACTTCATCTCTGGTATATAACTTTCCTCACTCCAAATCTTTCACTGATCAAAATCCTATCCACTCTAAGCACCCCACATATATCCTTACCAAATCATCACATACCACTCCACATTGATCCTAACAAAGTCAACACATACAATCACAAGCCACCAAAATCTCATCTAACAAACATCAATTAAAACACAAAGGAGACCCATACACAAACAGAAGGCACTGAAACAGGAGGAGAATTATAGACAGCATACAAAGTGAAAAGCTTTTGGAATCCTGACTCTCCCTCAATCACTTCTACCACTACCTATAAAGAACCCTAAACACAGAAGAAGCATCAAAGTGGGAGAATTATCAACAGAATCCATAGTGAACACCCCCTTGGCATGCTAACCCCACCTCACAGGCCTAATAATCACCATCTTCACCACAACCACAACAAGATCCATGCACAGACAAAGCATCAAAGTAGGAGAATTATCAACAGCATACAAAGTGAATAAACCTGCAATCCTAACCCCACCTCACAAGCATAATAAACCACCATCACCACCAGTACAAGATCCATAAACAGAGAAACCATCTAAGTGGGAGAATTATCAACAGCCTACCCTACAAATAGCCCTGAGAATCCCAACTCCACCCACAGGTATAATAATCACCACCCACTAAAGAGAGGGGTGAGAGCTGGGAACAGGGCAGTTAAATGGCGGGGGACAGGGCGACATGGAGGCAATTTGTTTGTGGCCACCCCTTACGGGATTAAGGCGTCTGGCAATAGATAGAAAAAGCGAAAAAGATTGAAGAGACATCAGACTTGGCAGAACAATAAGCTTCGTATGCAGTGAACAGCCCTCTGAATCTGACTGAACCTCGCATGAAAGTTGACATTTACTCTTTAAAATCTATACACCACTAGCTATGACGTTAGAATGATTAGCTTTATACGATATATTCCGCCTAACGTACTGTATTTCCCGCCATATAATGCACACTTTCCCCAAAAAACTTACTTCAAAAATCAGCCTACTCATGATACCAGGTGGGTCATGGTTTGGAATAGGCCTATGGGTTGAGGGGACTGGTATCCACAAAGCCTTACTAATGATTAAGATTTCAATAATTCAAACTTAGGTGAATATGTATTAGTATTAAGACATAAACAATAAATGCAGCAATCTCTGGGTTAGATATGCACACTCATGGAGCAACTGCATCAAACCGAAAGCACTGGTAGATTGTAAACACAGCTGAATCACCTGTTAGCCAATGTAAGAAGAAGAACAATAGGAACCTAGTGCCAAAATCCAGCACAAAGCCGGATCATCGGCTACAAGTTGTGTACGTTAGGTGGGCCGGAAGAAATGGGTCAAAGGAAGGAGTATATCATATCACAGATGGGGCTATTGAAATAAGGAACGGAATTAGATGTAGGAAAGAAGACCAACAGAGGTAAGGAAGGACATGATATTATGGATTGAAAAATACGATGAATCTCGGAGAAAGTCTGCAAGACTTACATTGTTAGCCAATGTAAGGTGATGGTGAAAGATTATTATTTTCTCCCCACAACTTACTGCTGGATGTTGCATATCAATATTTGGTAAACTAACCTGAGTATTTCTCTTTCACCCCCTTAAATACCCCTCGCCAAATCATGGGTGAGCATTATAAGGCAGGAAATAAGGTAAAGCATAATATTGCCTACTACACAAAATAATCTGCTGGACATTTTAGAGTGGAAGTTTCTGAGCTACTCTGAGTCAACGGACATTAACAAATGGCTTGATGGGCAAATTAGTTCTTTCATCAAACTATTTAAAAAGAAAAAACGCAGCAGCACATGATAAATCTGAAAAGGGTGTTTCTAGTACATTATGTGGTTTGAAACTGGGGCACCTCAAGACATTTCCATAACAGCTATTAAAACAACTGATGGTAAGATATTGGCACAACACTATTAGTAATGAACAAGAACAGAAATGCAACAAATGTACATACAGTATTACAATTCAACAGGAATACAGTAAACTTCCAATTATATCAATAATCAGTCTAACCAATGTTGGATCACGTATTTTTCCAGTTAATGCAGTACTGCCCCTTAGCCCCCGTGGGGCATACCTCCCCCCCCCCCAAAAAAAAAAAAACGTGCTGTGTAACTATTAAAAAACAGAGAAAGCAGCCCCATATCAATTACTCCTGATAAACATTACAGTACTTCACAGTAAAATACAGTTACTGTGAACTGTATTCACAATAGTGTAGTACTGCAAATATTGCTGAATATTCCTCTCTGGCTGGTGACATGACGTCAGTTTGTCATAAGAAATGGATAAAGCTTTAATTCAGTCTCCTCAAATATCGATGGTTGTCAGTTAATGTGGTATCACACAATCAGGAGTTTACCTTACAGTACAGAAAAATCTTATATCACTACAAGTCAAAAATAAATATGCAAAGACACGTAACTATAGCCAGTCTGTTTCATCTGACAGAACCAGACAAATTTTATAATGGAAACTACTTCGTGGGTGCATAAAATTCAATCAGCCATTGCTACTAGATAAATGAGCCTCCTTGGTTACTAGTCAAATCAATCCTTCCATCTGACTGTACTTCGCCATCAACCCAGCTACATGAGAGTATGGACCTGTCAGGGGAAAATAAACTGATGGGCAGAAATAAATAAACAGAAGAAAGTGACTATAGCATAAATAAAAAAATAAAATAAATAAAATGAACTGACTATGGCATGAAAAAAATAAAAAAAAAATAAAATGACTATAGCATAAACAAACAAATACATAAATAACATGAACAAACTATGGCAAAAAAAAATAATAATAAAATGAACTGACAAATCAATCAATCAATCAATAACAAACTGACTAGGGCATAAATCAATAAATACAAAAATGCCAACAAACCTACCCATATCAATACACAACTAAGTGCACAGTCGGCCACAGGAAAAACTATATTAACACTAAAACAAACCATATTCACAAATGTTTTAATAAATGAAGAGGGAGAACTCAAGATGTTCGTTAACCTGATATAAATGCAGGGATGCAGACTCAAGATGCTCATTAATCTTTGATATAAATGGAGACAACTCAGGCTCTTCATCAATCTCTGCCATAAACGAAGGAGAGACACGATGTCCACTCCTCTCTTACAGTATATAAATAGAGAGACGCAAACTCAAGATGCTCATTATTCTTTGACATAAATAGAGGGACTAATTAAGGATGCTCAACACAGCATTCTTTCCAGGTTTTTTTTCAAAACCGGTATACTGAGTACTGTACACTTCCTGTCCTGTCTATTCACTGATGGTTCACCGGCCACAATCCAGCTACACAGCTGTTCAAGTGCTGTCTGTACGCTGCTGGTTAAGGCTGAGTTGCCAGTGGTAATCAAGACAGCATATTCCAAAGCTGATTATGTTACCACACACAAAAATATTACGCCGATATTATTATGACATGGCCTGAAGTGACCCAGCACAGCCTACTAAGTCTTGTGGCTTGGGTTTGCGATTTATGGCTCAGTATTTTAGCCTACCCAGTCTTGTGGCTTGGGTTTGTGATTTATGGCTCAGTATTTTAGCCTACCCAGTCTTGTGGCTTGGGTTTGTGATTTATGGCTCAGTATTTTAGCCTATCTAGTCTTATGGCTTGGGTTTGTGATTTATGGCTCAGTATTTTACATGTGCAAATAATTCCAATACTTAGTGACACAAATGTAAAAATATTTTTTGTCATAGTGTAGCAATTTCTAATGGCACCATTCTTCAAAATCTGCTAACTTAATGTTTAAGTATCTGAATAAATGAATGCCAACACAAAGTTATGCCCAACTTTTATAAACCTTCAGAGTTTATTTTTTTTAACTTTTAGGTATCAAAAAAAAAAAAAATCTGATATAATCACATGATTAAATCAATGATTTAATCAACGCCAACCCTGATTCTCTCATTTTTTGCAGCTATTCAGGACACTGTTTTCTTTTCCTTGAAGGTAGAGGAGGAAGAACCAAAGGCTGGATGACTACAATGTTGCTCCCTCTAACAGATAAAAATAAGAGAGCCAATATCAAGATACACATTGAGATTCCTGCACAAACTGTATTTAAAAGACTGGAGGTCATAGGCTGAGGGAAATACAGTACAGACACAGGAAGACCATTACAAACTTGGCCTACTTTATATTAAAATCTCCCATAATGAGGACTATAGATGCGCACTGTACTTTTTCCTGTGGCAGACTGTGCAGTACATCACTAATATGGCATTACAAATATGCACAAATAACACATCATTACAAGACAACTGGCATCAAAATAATACACAAATACCAATCAATATTTCAGGAGGGTTAAATATACAAAACACCTATTCTATTGTCAGCTAAAAATAAAAGTACTATGGCTTTATCAGTAAGTCCATTTATTTATGACACATTTAAGATCTTTTGAGCTGCTATGAAATTTTACTAACGTCTGTTGCTGTGGTCCCAGGCTCATCCTAACTATTCCCAAATCACAGTCAATGGTATGGAAACTAAATACTGGAAATTAAAGAAAGAAGAGGCAATAGGAGCTTCAAATGGTGGGGAGTTTGTTCAATTTTTCCTTTTTCAGACGTGTGTGCATCTTACTACAAGCTGTCTTTTGGAAAAATACATGTATATATCATTAAAATCCTCAGGCCATTTAGCAACACCTCATTCAGCAAGGTATTCATGTATAAAACTAATGATGACCAGCACACACAGATAAGCAACACAATATCCAATAACCAAATACATACTGACACTGTTTTGCTTAGTCAGGGATCGGCAAAGCTACTGAACTGGACGCTGTATCAGTTCAGAGAAGTGGTTTGGTTACAGTATTACTTCTGATGGCCAAGACCACAGCAACAGCAACCCACAATTTACTGAACCATAATACAGGGCTGACCATATACATCAGGTGTGTCGTGGGAATGGCTCAGTCTGCTGGTGTGGGGAAGGAAGGTGTTTTGAAACTTTAACGTATTCAACTATACTCTGTTCAATTTAACTAGGCATTAAACTACCATCTTTCCTTTGTAAATGCTGAGCAGATACAACGCTGAAATATTGTACTAGTCATGAAGAAGTTCTATGGAAGGGATATTGAGCCACATTGTTATCTAATTCTGCCAGTGAGGCATGCGAAATAAATATGCACAAGAACAATTTATGTGTGTGTGTGTGTCATGTCTCTGTGGTTGTTCAATTTGCATAATGATGGGGTTATACGAGAGAGAATAGGTAAGGTAGTGGATGTTGGAGTGTCTAAGGCAAGGGGTATAGGGTGTGGAAATTTCCTGTACTGTTGTTTACTGATGATACGGTATTGTTAAAGTGAGGATGAATGTGAATGCAAGGCTTGGTGAATGAGTCTGACAGTGTATGCAAAAAAAAAAAAAAAATGACTGTAAAATGTAGATAAAAGTATGGTTTTTAAGTGAGAGAAATTAAGTCACAGCATACACAATGAGTCAGGATGGTGTGAAAATGGAGAATGAGAGTACACAAAGTACTTGGGTAGTGTAATGGATGGAAGTTTAGAGGATGAAGTGCTTGCAAGGTAGGGTAGAAAGTTACTGGTTCACTGAAAGCAGTGATGAGGAACTGGGAAGTGGGCATGGAAGTAAAAAAGCCACTGCATAACAGTATTGTGACCATCACCGCAATTTATGAAGTGAAGCTTGGACCCTGTTGGAAGGACACAAGAGTGAGAGAAAGTGAAGTTTATATATATATATATTAATGTGTGTTTGTGTCCAAGTGTATGTGAGTGCGTCAGACAAATGAGGAAGTAAAGCTGCATTGAGGTGATGACGTGGATGCTGAAAGTGTGAAGAGAAATACTCTGACAGAGTTTGGCCATGGAGAAAGGGACACTAGATTATGTGAATGAGGTGGAGGGGAGACCAAGGAAGGGGATAGGGGAAGACCAAGGATGACATGGAAGGATGGTTTGGAGATACATGAGGGAGGGGAATGTGAGCTGGAGGGTAGGCAGCCAAATGGCAGAGGACAGAACAATGTGAAGGAGTTTGTGGCCACCCTTTGCAGGACCAAGGCGTCTGGCAATAGACAAATATGCAGACAGACAAGGAAAAAATCTTTGCTTACTCAGAGTGAACATTACGTAATTACTGGAAACAAATGCAAGAGGAAATACTTGATTTTAAAATTAACAATCCATGGATGCAAACAAGCCATCACTATGAAGTATGAGAGTACTAGAAAGTATAAAATAATGCAGGGTAGACTGTGGTACTGCAGACTGAGCCATTCTCCACATCAATCATTACAATCATCATCATTCTTACCTCCTCTTCTCACCTCAGGATGGGGTAAGGTATGGACCAGAAAGCAAAGACAAAACACATGACAACCAGACATGTTATACATGAACCACCCTGTATTTTTAAGTACCTGTGTCATATAATGGACTTACTGTACTGTATCTGTGATGTGAAGGCATGAACAAAAGTTTGCCAACAATACTCTGCCAGCACTATTTTATATTCCATATTTATCATTCTTACCCAAATGACAGTAACACATATTTCTATACTCTTTTTTATTGAGGCTTGAAACAGACACTTTCACAGGGTAATGATCGGGCAATGAAGCTGCCAGGTTAAACTAACAGCCCTCTATTCCCTTACAATTCCTGTAAAGGAGGATGGTGGACTATGGTAGAACAGGAACTTCAGTCTGCAGCCCATGTCAAAATACTTCAAATAACACCTTCCTTTGCTACAGCCGGCAGAGAAGTGTCTACATACTTTAGTTCATGCTATGGACACAAGTCTTGGTACAAATTTATAGCCTGTGGCAGCATAAGGCTGGCCAGTTGTCTGTAATTTTAGTCACTTTACTTGCATCTGGTGAAGATGTCTCCTCTCTTTCCAGCTAATAACAGGAGGCAATGAAATTGGTGGTCTGATCTGACTACTAACCATGAAGTTTCATTCCTACCTCTTAAGGATGGTTTAATGAATTACTGTATATGAAAAGTGGACAACCCGGGACTACAATGAGCGACAAGCCAAGTGGCTCCTTGCAACCCAGGATATAAATTCCAACACTCGGTGGTAACATACAACCAGACAGACACATGGCAGAGTAAGGAGTTAACTCTCCAACTCGAAGCGACCCATTAAGGATTACAGTTACATCAGTGAGTAGCTTGGTTGCAGGCCTCTTTGCAAAAGAAACAAAAAATTGGTGACTGAATGGGTGGCTGTGAATATATTGTCCAGCATCTCACAAATGTGAACATAGTGTCCAGCGTCCCATTGACAACAGCCAGATAAAGGTGCCAGCCCATCAATGAAGCAGTATGTGTAGCTATAAAACTAAAGAAACAAAAGGGCCGTCGTAGCAACCCCCTCAGAAAGAATGATGCCTCCACACAGACAAGGACAACATGGTAGCCACAAATGGGTGCTGTGTGCATGTCTCAGTAAATCTTCCTCCTGTGCCACACATCCTTGCCCTCTTTGTGAGCATTAGAACTCCAGTCCCACACATACCAATGTTGTCATCGATGTTCGAATGGCACAGAATGGAGGGTTAGGTGTACTGAGAATATGCCCACCCTTCCAGCCATCCCCAGATTCATGAAAACCCCATGAGGAGCAAAGGGACCTGGGATCATGCTACATGGCAGCAAACTATTCAAAAAGTTTTCAAATTTGTATATGATTTTACTGAGACTTATTTTCTAGATGTGGGCTTTTCGTTTAATTACTGTCGGCATAAAACTATAGTCATCACTGATTTGGTTTTAAGGAGTAATTTTTCAGCTGCAGACTTATCATTCTTACTGCTGGAATAAAACTTTAACAACTTACTTAATACCGGTACTGTACTCTGCTGCCTTATGTCATAAACGGGAATCAATCCTACACCATACTTGTCACTAACCTTACACTTTTTGCAGATTTTTAAGCACTTCCAATTTCTGTTTGATGTTAATAATACTGTAACTGCTGCTGTTGGTACTGCTGCAGTCTTTTATGATAATAAGGGGGATTTAACAGTACATGGCTGAGGTTTGAAAACAATGAGCAATGCCTACATGGAAGAGTTGGTTGGTGTTGGTGATTGAAATGGAAAACACAGCAGCAATGTCACAAATTTCACTGAATAATTCCAAACACAGATAATGCTGCAGGGAAATTTTAATGAAAAAGTATTCCGTACACCAGAAAACCATTGACTATGTTGGGTGGTAACTATATAACCAAATTATGGCATCTGGTGGTTTAGTGGGTACTCCAATAGGACTGAGCCGGTGCAGGTTTATATCCAAGGGGTAGACCGGGTTTATTGTTCACATAATGCCACTCAGGGATGATTGAGGCTGGTGACTCTCATCTTAAATGTCAGGAACAACTTGCCTAGCCCCGGGTTCCTACGCTCCTCATGGGGAGACACAGGATTGGATGATGGATGGATGAAAAGTATAGTGGTAGGTGTAGGTTTGTAGAAAACTGAACATCTGATCTGGGAGGTTGAAATATATACCAGTACAGCTAGCTAATCCACTAAGCAAATCTGAAGTGCTTGCTGTGAAAGAACTGGCCAAACCACGGGCTATAAAATGTTTTGTGTCCACTGTACATCGTGTAATATAACAATAATAATAATATTGCAAATAATCAGTCAATAATCACATGTACAATTCACTGGGGTGTCTTCTCTGTGGCATGGAAGGCTTGCTAAGAAATAATGTTAGGAAATCACCACAGCCACACACAAAACAAGCCACTGTCACTGTACTAACACCAGACTTCATTCAACTGAGAGAAACACTGTATTAGCAGTTAAAAGGAAGAAAAATAACCTGGGGAACCTTTCTATCTCAAAAAATTCTAGCAATACCAGTATATCTACCAACCATTTATCTTGCAATGTATCTGTATCTATGTAATGTTTATCTATCTCTGTGTACCTATCTATCTGTTTATCAACTTCATATAATGCTGAGTTGTTGCAATATTTTAGCAACTAGACTGATGCTAATCATGAAGTGCAATGGAACGGTCTATCTGGGGAATTTGGTTACAGTACTTTAACCTGGCCTACAATTACCATCCTAGTAATAGCAGCATATGGAATAATGCTAGTCATGAAGAAGTGCAATGAAAAGAATGTAGATCAGTTCTTATTGTACCACTGAGCTACATGAAAAATGCTGGTAAATGGAAAAAAAAACCTGAGCCGTTAAAATTAAGGACCTATGATTAGCGAGAGGAGACTAAATTTTAAAAAGTTAGAAATAAATCTCATAAGACCCCCAAAGAATCCCTCTCAGCTGAATAAAACCATCTGGTGTTGGGTGTAAAAAAGACAGTTGCTCTCCAACTTACACACATTTGATTACTGAACACTTATCAGCTTGGAGATTTTATTAGGCCAGCCTGATAGTGCCCGGCATCAATTCCTGGCACTGCATCATCACTGTTGTCTTTGTGGTTTAGTATCTATATTAAGTACCTAAATGGAGTAAGTGGCTTTGTATTCATTTTTTTATTTTTTTTTACAATAACAATAGAGGAAGGAAAACCAAAATAGAAAAAATAATAATAATATGCCACATGGTCAACGGCCTAAGTTATGGAGCTGATCTCAATTATAATCATTATCCATCATTTACTGTCATCATGTCTAACCTCCTTTTCCCACCCAAGATTCCTATGTAGGGGAGCAACTGTTAACACACAGTGTCCACATCAACTTGGCTTAAAAGTGATACAGAATGGATGCAGAGTCACAGTGTTGTTATCCTTGTCTAACTCTGCAACTGAGCTATGAGGATTAGGCTGCTGAAGAATAAAAATCTCAGCCAAGTAAAGGTGGACAAACCAAAAAATGTGCAACACAAATATCTCAAAAGTGTGGTAGTGGCAGTACAAATAGCAGCAGCTGTGGTTGTAACTGCAAAGGCATAGCTAGGACTGAAGACTGGCGTGGCCAAGAGTTATGGGGTGATGCAGGAGGTACTCTAAGGCCAGTCACAGGGTATTCCCCAGTGATATGACCAGTGACCCCCTGGCCATGCCAAGAAGACAGAAGCAGCAGCAGGTACATGAACAGTAGCAGAATACCATCAGCAGCAGGAACTGCAAAAGTAGCTGCAGCAGCAGAAACTGCAGAAGTAGCAGCAGCACCAGCCCCCAGCAGTAGCAGTAGCAGCACCAGCCCGTAGCAGTAGCAGCACCAGCCCCCAAAGCAGCAGCAGCAGCAGCAGTAGTGGTACTGATGGCCCCTGAAAAATAACAAGTTTTTAGGAAATATTTTCAGGTGTGTTGATAAATTAACCTTTGTCTGTAGAGGAGTTCAATACAGGTCTTTATTAACCCCTACAGTACTGGTGCTGGGGTGGGACACCTTCATGTGGTGACACTGACAGCACTGAAGGGAGGAGCTGCCTGAATGTATAAACCTACCTCAATCCCAACCCTGTCCTCCACCAACACAACAGTGTACTACAGAAGTTTTGGCCTGTAGTCCACTGGATTGTTCTGATGAGCCTAGGGTTGCAACTAGTACAACTACTAGTAAAGGGGGCCTTAGATGAACTGATACATGTTACGTCAGTGGTATGACTCATCTCCCTAGTTACATAAATGTCTCTCAAATACTTCCTTATTCCCTGAAAGGAAGATGGTAGACTACAGCAGATGGGCAACTTCATGCCTGTAGTCCACAGAGTTCCCATTACAGATGAACCTGGGGTCACAACTACTACAACTTAAGGAATGTGGAAAGTCCACCTCAGCGGGAGAAAACAAAATTTAATAAACATCTATCAATCTACCTAACACTATGAATAATAATAATAATAATAATAATAATAATAACAATAATAATAATAAACCCATTACTCTATGCCTTCTTCCCAACCACATGGGGTCAGGCTGCTGCTGTTGTTGATCAACTCTGGTCTGTCTGGCTGACCAGACTCATCAACCACAGGCAAGCAACCACTCCTGCAAGGTCCTCTTATAGGAAGTTGGCACTGATATGGAAGAGGAAAAATCAGGCACTGACAGAAGGGGAAGTAGAAGAGACTGACAATGACGGAAGAGGAAGAGTCTGGCACCAAGAAGGGAGGAGGAGGAGACAGCTGGCAATGAGAGTGGTGAAGGAAGTCTCCACTGACAGAGGAAGGAGGAAGAAACTAGCAATGAGGGAAGAAAGTCTGGGACAAAGTTAAGAGAAGAGACTGGCATTGAGAGAGGAAGAGGCTAGCACTGAGAGTGGAAGAGGAAGAGGTTAGCACTGAGAGGAAGAGGTTAGCATTGAGAGGAATAGGAGGATGAGGTTGGCAGTGAGAGAGGATGAGGTTGGCAGTGAGAGAGGAAGAGGTGGAAGAGGTTGGCACAGAGAGGAAAAGGAAGAAGAGGTTGGCAATGGGAAAGGAAGAGGAGGAAGAAGTTAGCACTAAGAGAGGAAAAGGAGAAAGAGGTTGGCAGTGAGAAAGGAAGAGGAGGAAGAGGTTGGCCCTGAGAGAGGAAAAGGAAGAAGTGGGAAAGGAAGAGGAGAAAGAGGTTGGCAGTGAGAAAGGAAAAGGAAGAAGAGATTGACAGAAAGAAAGGAAGAAGAGATTGACAGAAAGAAAGGAAGAAGAGATTGACAGTGGGAAAGGAAGAGGAGAAAGAGGTTGGCAAAGAGAGGAAAAGCAGGAAGAGCTTGGCAGTGAAAAAGGAAGAGGTTGGCACAGAGAAGAGGAGGAGGTTGGCATTAAGAGGGGAAGCAGAGGAAGAGGCTGGCATTGAGAGAGGAAGAGAAGGAAGAACTTGACACTGGGAGAGGAAGAGGGGCGAGGCTGACACTGAGAGAGGAAGAGGTTGACACAGAGAGGAAGAGGTTGGCATTGAAAAAGGAAGAGAAAAAGGCTGGCACTGAGAGAGGAACATGTTGGCACTGAAAGAGGAGGAAGTGATTGGCACTGAGAAAGGACGAGGAGGAAGAGATTGGCAATAGATAAGGATGATGCCAGTTGCCAACACAAGGATTATTAAATTTATAACTATCCACTCCAATATACAGTCTATGATTTGTGCTACAAGGAATATTACGGCTATATCTCCCCACTGCAATCTGATGGCGACAGGTGTGGATGCCCATCATCAACTCACTGGAAGTATCAATCTCTTCCTGTGTCTGTCTATTCCTATTTCTACCATCACTATCACTATTTATTACTCTTCTTTCCACTTCAGAAGGCTCTACAGTGAGTGACAAGCCTAATGGTTTCCTGTAACCTGGGTAACCATTACAACACCTGGGTGGCAACCAAAACCAAATAAAAGGGTGATGTGGAGCCTGCTATGGTGTCCCTATGCAAATGCAGCATCCATCCAAGGTAACCATTACAAGGTAACCTTTACAACAAGGTAACCTGGGTAACCATTACAACACCTGGGAGGCAACCAAAACCAAATAAAGGGGTGATGTGGAGCCTGCTATGGTGCTCCTGCTAACTGGGTGCAGATGCAAATGCAACATCCATCCAAGAAGACATTCACACTTATCCCAGCATCTCACTGTGGTGAGGTGCTTTCAGCTACATGGAAACACTGGCTCACTACATGCAATGATCCTGCAGCAGTTACTTGCCTGTGGGTGATGGGTAGAGATGTACCGATTCCAAAATTTTCACCAATATCGATACTGATACCACAAAATTGGACCGATACTGATACCAGTGAGGGAGGGTGGTCCCTGCCATCTGAGGGCTGTGGCAGGGCTCCCAACCTGTCTCATACCTGTCCATGGTGGCAGGTGTGGCTCATTACCAAAGAATGTACTGTATTACTACACACCATGTACTCAGTATGATACTAAATAATTGGATATTACCAATAATTTATTTTTCATCCCTATAAATCATCCAAATTCTATTTAACAAAATAACTTCCAGTGAGTGATATGCTACGCACTAATTCCTTTTAAGTATCGGTAGTATCGGCAGAAAATCAGCCGATACCGATTCCAATACTCTAAAAATAGGCCGATACCACCGATACCGATACATCGGTACATCTCTAGTGATGGGTCTGCTTGATCAGAGACTGGGGTAGCAAAACAATATCAACTCCAATCAGAAAATTCTACCCAAGATGAATCAAATCAGGAAAAAGCCACTCACCTTCAATGGGTTAATTACCACATTGCTGTTTTGCACCATATCACACTAATAACATTGTACGCTATAGTCTATTTGACTGATCTGTGCATCTGAGATATATGGGGCAAGTTGGATGTGTCTGATACATGGCTGCTGACTGGCCGCCAATGATGCCATTGAAGTAAATGCAGGCATGTACCGTAGTGCAAAATGCAGACATAGGTGTATATCGTGGGTGGATATTATAGTGCAACATGCTGACGTAGGTGTACAATGTGGGTGGATGTGGTGCAACATGCAGACATGGGTTTATACCATGGGAGGATAATTTACTTCAAACGTCACTCATCGTGTTATAAAACTTTATAATCAACTTTAATTTTCTTTGATACATTAACTTTTAAAGCTAATTTTGACCTCTTTAGCTTCAGAAATGATTCCATATTTAAACTGGCTGCTTATATTGCAGGCAATTTAAAAATATAAATATGTACGGTATGTGTTAAAATAAGAAGAGCTGTAGATTGACATCATCGACGGCCAATCAGCAGCCGCTAATCAAACACCCTACTCACCCCACACCTCTCAGCTGCACAGGTCAATTAAACAGGGTATAATAGAACAGTGTACACTCCTACTGGCTAAACCATAATATAGTGCAGATTATTGGTGACAGGTGAAGAATGAAACTTTGCAGATACAGGGAAAACTACTAAGCCTTTGGAACAGACTTCATGTATGTTTCAAGTTAACATCATCCTAACCCAACTTCCCATATGCACAAGGGGCGGGAAATATCATTAACAAGGCTCTTGGATCTGTGGGGACATGAATCAGAGAAGAAAGAAAGCCCAAGGTACATTCTCTTCCCTGCCTGTGCCTTAGGAGGTATGAGGCTGCTTGCAACAAAGTGCTAAGTGATATATCCTTGTCACAATATTAGTGATTATAATCAGTGATTATAATTAATCAACCTGACCTATTTTCCCCATCACACAATAAGTACGGTAGCAAATGTTAAAAAATTACAGTGAAGTTCTCACCCATAAACTAGTGTACTGGTGTTGGTGATATATGTAGGAAAGACAACTCATCCAGAGTATTATTTGAGCTGAAGTATGTATCAGTGATGCTTCCCCGTCAACATCGATCTCTGCAACCTGCCACCAATCCATCTTCCATATTTGGTTTTCTGTCTTGCTATCAATCTTCCACCTCCACATCCCAGAGCTCCACCAGGCTTCACTTCTATCCACTCCCAGCACTGCCACTGTCCAAGCATCCACCACTCTGAAAGCAACACTGCAGTGAGAAATGACATGACCAAATATATCACAAGTACTGTTAGAATGGAAGCTTAATGTCACAGGATCAAAATAAATCACATCAGGCACTAAACTATCTCCAAAAACGTATCCTTACTCAAGTGCTGTGAATCATTTTGACACAACAGACGAGGAAATATGGAATACCGGTACTGCTTGTATCGTTCTACTCATTGTGGAGTCCTGCATTCATGTGAGTAAAGATACTTTTTTGAGTGATAGTAAGGACTGTATCAATGAACTACTGTACCTGTATATCTAATACTGTGGTAAATTGTAAAGACTACAGCTTGTAAAAATAAATAAATAATAATAACAGTAATAATAATATCCTCACCACATTAAACTCTACAAAGGAGCGTATCAGATATCTTGTCCCAGCCATCTCATTGGAGGACTGCCAGGACGGGGTACAATGATGACTGACAACAAATTCCCTAAATACAGTACAGTCATTCCATGCCAAATCATCAAAATTTTGAAAAGTGCTCCAGGTCACCATCAAGAAAACTTTGAAAAAAATCACATATAGCGTAACATCAGAGTTATGCATATATCCCAGAATTTAGGTCAATAGTACAAGCAATAGTTTACGAGACCATTAAAAAAAAAAATCAGCAATTCCCCCCCCGAAAAATGCATTTCCATCAAAGTTTGGAGAAGTATATCTCACTTTCTATTCTTGGTACAGGGTTCACATCCTTTGACTAAAGCTAATTTTTAAAGTTTTTCATTTCTAATGCCAAGGGGCAATAAAACTCCAAAAAAAAGATAAACAGCCAATCTTTCAAAACATGCAACCACTTCTAGGCACCACTGCAGGATGGTGGTTCATGCGTGAGAGTTCTAATTTCTTGTATTGTCTTTCATGGTGCAGGTTCACTTGCCTTTACTGCCAAAAGAATGTCACTAAATTGTAGCCATAAGGTTTTGTCAAAATAACTTTTTTAGTTGTTAACAAAAATGTGCTTTATTCAAACAAGAACCTCATAATGACAGTTAATGGAAACCTCTACTTTTTCACCATATTTTAATACATCTGAACAAAATTTATGCAAAGTTTCAATTTTAGTATCAAAATATATTTTTAGGATAATGATAAGTGACTAATTTCATGATATAACGCATGAAAAGGTCACTAAACAATGTCCTCTCCTGGCCTCCAATATCAAAGAAGGATGAATGCTGGTGTCCCTACAACATATTACAGTACCATATATGTCTGGCTGATGCACCTAATGCACAAGGAAGGGGTGCTATCATTGTCAAGGTTATCAAAATAAGGTTTTGTCTCCCCTCCCACAATTTTCGTAGTTAAATTGTACAAACTGTAATGTTATAAAAATTACTGTATTTAGTGCAAACATGGTGTAAAAAATGTACTACCAAGGGACTATAGTATGTCTAATCCATGTAGTTTTGTTATATAAATTTTCAATATACTCAGAAGTCTACTACTTTAATATATGTTTGTATATGTTCTGAATTATATCACTTCATATTCACTGCTATAAATCTAGTGATTTCTATGTTTAATTTGTATCCAATACACATCAAGAACAATGAATATCTGAAAGTTTTTCAGTTAAGTTTGTGTGTACTTTTGAGAGAACATAATTATGTCTATCTATCTATTGCCAGACGCCTTAATCCTGTATGGGGTGGCCACAAACAAATCACCTCCAAGTCGCCCTCTCCCCCACCATTTCACTGCACTGCTCCCAACTCACACCCCCCTCTCTCATATACCTCTCCACCCCTTCCCTCCATCTCATCCTCGGCCTCCCCCTCCCTCTCCCCCCCCTCCACCTCACTCACATACACCCTCCTCATCAGTCTCTCACCCTCCATCCTCTCCACATGGCCAAACCACCTCAGTGTGTTCCTCATAATGCTTCCTATCACATCCACATCCACACCACAACGCTCCATTATATCCTCATTTGTCAGCCTGTCTCTCCATGTGACTCCACAGGCTCCTCTTAAATAACTCATTTCCACTGCTCTCACTCTTGACTTGTGTCCTTCCAGCAACGTCCAAGCTTCACTTCCATATGTTAGAGTTGGTATCACATTACTGTCAGGTAGTAACTTTTTCACTTCCATGCTCACTTCCCTGTTTCTTATCACTGCTTTCAAGAAACCAGCAACCTTTCTTCCTTGTTGTACCCGTTCAAGCACTTCACCCTCCAAACTTTCATCCTTACTCATCACACTACCCAAGTACTTAAACGTACTCACATTTTCCATTTCCTCACCATCCAACCTCACTGCACATTCACTGACTTCACCTCTCTCAAAGACCATCACTTTACTCTTCCCTACATTCACCTTTAGATTCTGTTTCTTACACACTCTCCCAAACTCATCCACCAAGCCTTGCAGCTCCCCTTCGTCTTCACTCAACAACACAGTATCATCTGCAAACAACAGTACAGGGAGTTTCCAAACACTACCCTCTCTCACCAGGGCCACTCCTAAATCCACTGCCCTACCTTGTACTTCTTTTATTACCCCATCTATGTGCAGATTGAACAACCATGGAGACATGACACATCCCTGTTTCAACCCAACCTTCAAAAAGAAAAATTCACTCAGTTCACCATCCACACGCACTGCAGCCTTAGCACCATCATACATACTCTTCACAGCATTCAACACCTTCCAATCTACTCCATATATTCTTAATACTTTCCACAATCCTTGTCTATCCACCCTGTCATATGCTTTCTCCAAATCCATGAAAGCTGCATACAACTTCTTTCCCTTCTCTAGAAACTTTTCCACTAAAGATCTAAGAATGAATATCTGATCTACATAACCTCTTCCCTTCCTAATGCCTCCCTGTTCTTCTCCAACTAATTCCTCTGTTAATTCCCTGACTTTGTCAATAATTATGTATTTATCTATATTTTTCAGCAAGCAGTTTATCATAAAATTAGTCAGTTTTTGTCATTATCTTAAACAAAGAAGCATTATGATACTTAGAAACTTCACACAAATAATACATGGTACAAAAAGAGAGGTTCCCATTAACCATCATCATGAGGTTCTTGTCTGAATAATCCTCCGAATGCCAAGTGAAAATTTGTAACCCCAAATGCCATGTAGGGGCTTGGGAGACCCCAACTTAATTGATGGATTTTTATCATATGCACAAAGTTACACATGCTAAATTTTGCACATACATTGCCCGGGACACGGCATGTGCTGCCAATCCACCATTCTTTTTTTTCTCAAAATTTTTAAAGTTTGCACGTAATGAATAATGTGGAAAACATTTTTATGATACATCATTTATATTCATTCAGCATGCTCTTAACATAATAAATATATTATCAGTTGCAACAGCATAGAAAAAAAAATGAAAATGACTAGAAAATTAGGCTGAATCTATGTTCAGAACAAAGACTGACAATTATATTCAGAAACCCCCTGAATGATTTACAAATGAAGTAAACTAGACTGATATTTACTGTACCGCTACATTTAGAAAAACATTGACATTTACAGTAGATTCACACAAAAAATAAATAAATAAAAATAAATAAAAATCTGGTAAACATTTAGTAAAACCAACTAATATGTCATTATCTGCATCAGAAATGGGAGGATCTTGTACGATTCTCCCCCACTGACTGTAAAACATCTCAACATTCAGTGACATGGTAAATAATATCAAGAATTTGAAAAAATAAAAAATTGTTCAATGAAATGCAAGGTGGGGTACCAGACGACCCTCCTTCAGTGTTGCGCCCTCCTAACTCCTGAACTACAAGAGCTTTTTCACTCTGAATTTCTGTGCCTATACAATCCACCATGACAAACACAGACATGGATCACCAGATCCCTAAAACAATAAGGGGCTACATGGCATGTTAAAAAATATGTTGGGGTCCATGTGACCCCACCTGGCATACACAAGGTTAAAGCACGTTTGAAAAAAAAAAAAAAAGAAAAAAAAAAAAAAGTAGCACCTTCTGGCTACAATTTTGCGAGTTAAATGCTTCTGTACGCATGGGCAAGTGAATCTGCACCAGGAAAGACGATACATGAAATTAAAAATCTCTGGCATGAACCACCATCCTGCACTGCAGCCTAGAAGTGGTTGCAGCTTTTGAAAAAAAAAATGGCCTTTTATCAATTTTTGGAACTTTATGGAAGATCAGTGAAAAGCAACAGGCCTCTTTGGCAACAGAAATAAAAATTCAGTAACGTTAGCCTTAGTCAAAGGACATGAACCCTGTACCAAAAACAGAGTGAGATGTTCTCCAAACTTTGACAGAAATGCATTTTTCGAAAAGCAAAAAAATTGCTGATTTTTTCATGGTCTTATCTTGGAAACTTTTGCATGTACTGACCTAAAATTTCGCATACATGCATAACTTTGATGGTACTATACAGTATACTGGTATGAGATTTTTTTTCAGTTTTCGAAGATGGTGACCTGAGGAGCCCTGGGTGATTTGGCATGGAATGACCCAGTACATCCTCCAGAGCTGCTGCAAGACAACAGAATAGACTCACTGCACCCAATATGAGAGAGAGAGAGGGGGGGGGTGAGATGGGAGGAGGGCAGCAAAATGGCAGGGGACAGGGAAACACGGAGGTGATTTGTTTATGGCCACCCTTTATGGGATTAAGGCGTCTGGCAATAGACAGACAGACAGACAGAACCTACCAATGCACTGGCATTCCACTCTCAGGTTCCTACACCCCAGAGGTCAATATGACACTGACTTTTTTCTTTTACTTTATCATTTCCCTCTCTGGCTCCAAAACTGCATTTCAAATTATGAGCATTATGAATTTCCCATTCCGATAGGCTTACATTATAGTTTCCATACTGAAACCAAGAGATTATAAGATAAAAGTGTGATAAGGTGTGTTTCTCTATGTGCAAAAACAGCAACAAGGCAACAGCATTATGAATATCAGTAAAAGGTAGAGGAATTGTGTGGCAATAAATTGGGAGAAAAGTAATTGGGGTAACTTGGAGAAAGCATACATAATAAGTTTTCTAAAGATGTGACCAGCATTCTGTAGAAAATCAAGGATGCAATTTTCAAGAGATGATCAGCACTGGGGGGAAAAGTCAATCCCACATTAACCCCTTTGACGTGGAAGAGCCAGAGGTCAGACAACCACTGTATAGCCACAAGGGTAAGGAGTGGCTGGAAGACGTTCAGGGAGCTGTTGCCTCTCCTGACATTGAGAGGGTTCTCCCTCCGTGCTAAGGGATCTTTGTATGCAGCATATGTTAGAAGTGTTATGCTGTAAGGTAGTGCGACCGGGGCAGTAAAGGAAGAGGATATTCATAGGCTCAAACGTTCAAGAATGGCAACAGTCAGACGGATGTGTAGTGCATCCTTGAATGCGAGGCCCGGGCGAGTTAGGTTTATGACTGAAGAGTTGAGAGGAAGGATGGGACTGGAGTGTATTGGTGCTGGGATGAGGAGGGGCAGATTGAGATGGTCTGGATGTGGTATGGGTGGAGGATGACAACTGAGTGTGGAACGTGAGGTGTGAAAGTCGGGTAGGGCTGCGAGAGGCAGACTGAAAAAGACCTGGGACGAGGTAATAGAGTAGGACTTCAGGGAGAAGGGACTGAATAGGGAGGCTGCCACAGATCAAGCAGTGTGGAGAGCTGCCATTAGGTGACCAAGGCTGATGCATGCAAGCATAACAGAGCTTTTACAAATGATACAATACAATGAGTGTCTACCTCCTGGGTGGTTTGGAAATGGGACTTAGGTCATATTCTTGCTGGTTAAGAATACTCCCAGGCACCTGTTACTCAGCAATTTCTTTTGCCTAATTTAACTCAGGATTCTATTCCAAGTACTCTAAACCTCTTTAATATTAACACTGTTTCTCAAGAGACTTTTAATGCATCAAACAATGGTAAAAGTATGGAAATGGTGGAAACAAATATTCAGGCCTTATCAGAACACTAAGTATGTTATGCAGAAAGAGGGAAAAATGAAAAGAAACCTGCAAAAAATGAGATGTCTCGGTATGTTATGTGGCATGGAAGGAGGAGGAAAAAAATGCAAGGAAACATAAAACAGCTGGAAGTTATAATGACTGACCACTCAAACCATAAAATATACTTAGCACTTCACCCAAGCCATTTACCACATTTTTAAAAAAAAAAAAAAAAAAAATCTGCCTATGCAAAATAATAGTAATCATTTGTCTGTTCATTTTTGAAGGCTCGAGCATGCTTGCACGCGTCACCCTTGGTCACCTAATGCCGGCTCTCCATGCTGCTTGATCTCTGGC